>NW_026610430.1:0-276240 GCF_029499605.1 Hyla sarda | reverse complement strand
GTGGCACCCGACATGCCTGCGTTGTCGTTTTCCGCCGGGCACTCTTTGGGCCGGCGCAGCACGCAGAAACACCTAGATTGAAGATAAGCGCCTTTTTGTCATTGACCGCGACCTACATTGAAGATGCACAATCTTCTTTCAATTCCGGCCGAACGGAAGGAGATATCTGCTCAAAACTTTCTGTGCAGGTGCAGACAGTGGCACCCGACATGCCTGCGTTGTCGTTTTCCGCCGGGCACTCTTTGGGCCGGAGCAGCACGCAGAAACACCTAGATTGAAGATAAGCTCCTTTTGTCATTGACCGCGACGAACATAGAAGATGCACAAACTTCTTGCAATTCCGGCCGAATGGAAGGAGATATCTGCTCAAAACATTCTGTGCAGGTGCAGACAGTGGCACTCGACATGCCTGCGTTGTCGTTTTCCGCCGGGCACTCTTTGGGCCGGCGCAGCACGCAGAAACACCTAGATTGAAGATAAGCGCCTTTTGCCATTGACCGCGACGAAAATAGAAGATGCACAAACGTCTTGCAATTCCGGCCCAATGGAAGGAGATATCTGCTCAAAACTTTCTGTGCAGGTGCAGACAGTGGCACCTGACATGCCTGCGTTGTCGTTTTCCGCCGGGCACTCTTTGGGCCGGAGCAGCACGCAAAAACACCTAGATTGAAGATAAGCGCCTTTTTGTCATTGACCGCGACCTACATTGCAGATGCACAAACGTCTTGCAATTCCGGCCGAACGAAAGAAGATATCTGCTCAAAACATACTGTGCAGGTGCAGACAGTGGCACCCGACATGCCTGCGTTGTCGATTTCCGCCGGGCACTCTTTGGGCCGGCGCAGCACGCAGAAACACCTAGATTGAAGATAAGCGCCTTTTTGTCATTGACCGCGACCTACATTGAAGATGCACAATCTTCTTTCAATTCCGGCCGAACGGAAGGAGATATCTGCTCAAAACATTCTGTGCAGGTGCAGACAGTGGCACCCGACATGCCTGCGTTGTCGTTTTCCGCCGGGCACTCTTTGAGCCGGAGCAGCACGCAGAAACACCTACATTGAAGATAAGCGCCTTTTGCGATTGACCGCGACAAACATAGAAGATGCACAATCTTCTTTCAATTACGGCCGAACGGAAGGAGATATCTGCTCAAAACTTTCTGTGCAGGTGCAGACAGTGGCACCCGACATGCCTGCGTTGTCGTTTTCCGCCGGGCACTCTTTGGGCCGGCGCAGCACGCAGAAACACCTAGATTGAAGATAAGCGCCTTTTTGTTATTGACCGCGACCTACATTGAAGATGCACAATCTTCTTTCAATTCCGGCCGAACGGAAGGAGATATCTGCTCAAAACTTTCTGTGCAGGTGCAGACAGTGGCACTCGACATGCCTGCGTTGTCGTTTTCCGCCGGGCACTCTTTGGGCCGGCGCAGCACGCAGAAACACCTAGATTGAAGATAAGCGCCTTTTGCCATTGACCGCGACGAACATAGAAGATGCACAAACGTCTTGCAATTCCGGCCGAATGGAAGGAGATATCTGCTCAAAACTTTCTGTGCAGGTGCAGACAGTGGCACCCGACATGCCTGCGTTGTCGTTTTCCGCCGGGCACTCTTTGGGCCGGAGCAGCACGCAGAAACACCTAGATTGAAGATAAGCTCCTTTTGTCATTGACCGCGACGAACATAGAAGATGCACAAACTTCTTGCAATTCCGGCCGAATGGAAGGAGATATCTGCTCAAAACTTTCTGTGCAGGTGTAGACAGTGGCACCCGACATGCCTGCGTTGTCGTTTTCCGCCGGGCACTCTTTGGGCCGGCGCAGCACGCAGAAACACCTAGATTGAAGATAAGCGCCTTTTTGTCTTTGACCGCGACCTACATTGAAGATGCACAATCTTCTTTCAATTCCGGCCGAACGGAAGAAGATATCTGCTCAAAACATTCTGTGCAGGTGCAGACAGTGGCACCCGACATGCCTGCGTTGTCGTTTTCGGCCGGGCAGTCTTTGGGCCGGCGCAGAATGCAGAAACACCTAGATTGAAGATAAGCGCCTTTTTGTCATTGACCGCGACCTACATTGAAGATGCACAAACTTCTTTCAATTCCGGCCGAACGGAAGGAGATATCTGCTCAAAACTTTCTGTGCAGGTGCAGACAGTGGCACCCGACATGCCTGCGTTGTCGTTTTCCGCCGGGCACTCTTTGGGCCGGAGCAGCACGCAGAAACACCTAGATTGAAGATAAGCGCCTTTTTGTCATTGACCGCGACGAACATTGCAGATGCACAAACGTCTTGCAATTTCGGCCGAACGAAAGAAGATATCTGCTCAAAACATACTGTGCAGGTGCAGACAGTGGCACCCGACATGCCTGCGTTGTCGTTTTCCGCCGGGCACTCTTTGGGCCGGCGCAGCACGCAGAAACACCTAGATTGAAGATAAGCGCATTTTTGTCATTGTCCGCGACCTACATTGAAGATGCACAATCTTCTTTCAATTCCGGCTGAACGGAAGGAGATATCTGCTCAAAACTTTCTGTGCAGATGCAGACAGTGGCACCCGACATGCCTGCGTTGTCGTTTTCCGCCGGGCACTCTTTGGGCCGGCGCAGCACGCAGAAACACCTAGATTGAAGATAAGCGCCTTTTGCCATTGACCGCGACGAATATAGAAGATGCACAAACGTCTTGCAATTCCGGCCGAATGGAAGGAGATATCTGCTCAAAACTTTCTGTGCAGGTGCAGACAGTGGCACTCGACATGCCTGCGTTGTCGTTTTCCGCCGGGCACTCTTTGGGCCGGCGCAGCACGCAGAAACACCTAGATTGAAGATAAGCGCCTTTTTGTCATTGACCGCGACCTACATTGCAGATGCACAAACGTCTTGCAATTCCGGCCGAACGAAAGAAGATATCTGCTCAAAACATACTGTGCAGGTGCAGACAGTGGCACCCGACATGCCTGCGTTGTCGTTTTCCGCCGGGCACTCTTTGGGCCGGCGCAGCACGCAGAAACACCTAGATTGAAGATAAGCGCCTTTTTGTCATTGACCGCGACCTACATTGAAGATGCACAATCTTCTTTCAATTCCGGCCGAACGGAAGGAGATATCTGCTCAAAACATTCTGTGCAGGTGCAGACAGTGGCACCCGACATGCCTGCGTTGTCGTTTTCCGCCGGGCACTCTTTGAGCCGGAGCAGCACGCAGAAACACCTTCATTGAAGATAAGCGCCTTTTGCGATTGACCGCGACAAACATAGAAGATGCACAATCTTCTTTCAATTACGGCCGAACGGAAGGAGATATCTGCTCAAAACTTTCTGTGCAGGTGCAGACAGTGGCACCCGACATGCCTGCGTTGTCGTTTTCCGCCGGGCACTCTTTGGGCCGGCGCAGCACGCAGAAACACCTAGATTGAAGATAAGCGCCTTTTTGTTATTGACCGCGACCTACATTGAAGATGCACAATCTTCTTTCAATTCCGGCCGAACGGAAGGAGATATCTGCTCAAAACTTTCTGTGCAGGTGCAGACAGTGGCACTCGACATGCCTGCGTTGTCGTTTTCCGCCGGGCACTCTTTGGGCCGGCGCAGCACGCAGAAACACCTAGATTGAAGATAAGCGCCTTTTGCCATTGACCGCGACGAACATAGAAGATGCACAAACGTCTTGCAATTCCGGCCGAATGGAAGGAGATATCTGCTCAAAACTTTCTGTGCAGGTGCAGACAGTGGCACCCGACATGCCTGCGTTGTCGTTTTCCGCCGGGCACTCTTTGGGCCGGAGCAGCACGCAGAAACACCTAGATTGAAGATAAGCTCCTTTTGTCATTGACCGCGACGAACATAGAAGATGCACAAACTTCTTGCAATTCCGGCCGAATGGAAGGAGATATCTGCTCAAAACTTTCTGTGCAGGTGTAGACAGTGGCACCCGACATGCCTGCGTTGTCGTTTTCCGCCGGGCACTCTTTGGGCCGGCGCAGCACGCAGAAACACCTAGATTGAAGATAAGCGCCTTTTTGTCATTGACCGCGACCTACATTGAAGATGCACAATCTTCTTTCAATTCCGGCCGAACGGAAGGAGATATTTGCTCAAAACATTCTGTGCAGGTGCAGACAGTGGCACCCGACATGCCTGCGTTGTCGTTTTCCGCCGGGCAGTCTTTGGGCCGGCGCAGCACGCAGAAACACCTACATTGAAGATAAGCGCCTTTTTGTCATTGACCGCGACCTACATTGAAGATGCACAATCTTCTTTCAATTCCGGCCGAACGGAAGGAGATATCTGCTCAAAACTTTCTGTGCAGGTGCAGACAGTGGCACTCGACATGCCTGCGTTGTCGTTTTCCGCCGGGCACTCTTTGGGCCGGCGCAGCACGCAGAAACACCTAGATTGAAGATAAGCGCCTTTTGCCATTGACCGCGACGAAAATAGAAGATGCACAAACGTCTTGCAATTCCGGCCGAATGGAAGGAGATATCTGCTCAAAACTTTCTGTGCAGGTGCAGACAGTGGCACCCGACATGCCTGCGTTGTCGTTTTCCGCCGGGCACTCTTTGGGCCGGAGCAGCACGCAGAAACACCTAGATTGAAGATAAGCGCCTTTTTGTCATTGACCGCGACCTACATTGCAGATGCACAAACGTCTTGCAATTCCGGCCGAACGAAAGAAGATATCTGCTCAAAACATACTGTGCAGGTGCAGACAGTGGCACCCGACATGCCTGCGTTGTCGTTTTCCGCCGGGCACTCTTTGGGCCGGCGCAGCACGCAGAAACACCTAGATTGCAGGTAAGGGCTTTTTGACATTGACCGCGACCAATATTGAAGATGCACAAACGTCTTGCAATTCTGGCCGAACGAAAGAAGATATCTGCTCAAACCTTTCTGTGCAGGTGCAGACAGTGGCACCCGACATGGCTGCGTTGTCATTTTCCGCCGGGCAGTCTTGGGGCCGGCGCAGCACGCAGAAACACCTAGATTGAAGATAAGCGCCTTTTTGTCATTGACCGCGACCTACATTGAAGATGCACAATCTTCTTTCAATTCCGGCCGAACGGAAGGAGATATCTGCTCAAAACTTTCTGTGCAGGTGCAGACAGTGGCACTCGACATGCCTGCGTTGTCGTTTTCCGCCGGGCACTCTTTGGGCCGGCGCAGCACGCAGAAACACCTAGATTGAAGATAAGCGCCTTTTGCCATTGACCGCGACGAACATAGAAGATGCACAAACGTCTTGCAATTCCGGCCGAATGGAAGGAGATATCTGCTCAAAACTTTCTGTGCAGGTGCAGACAGTGGCACCCGACATGCCTGCGTTGTCGTTTTCCGCCGGGCACTCTTTGGGCCGGAGCAGCACGCAGAAACACCTAGATTGAAGATATGCGCCTTTTGCCATTGACCGCGACGAACATAGAAGATGCACAAACGTCTTGCAATTCCGGCCGAATGGAAGGTGATATCTGCTCAAACCTTTCTGTGCAGGTGCAGACAGTGGCACCCGACATGCCTGCATTGTCGTTTTCAGCCGGGCACTCTTTGGGCCGGCGCAGCACGCAGAAACACCTAGATTGCAGATAAGGGCTTTTTGACATTGACCGCGACCAATATTGAAGATGCAGGAACGTCTTGCAATTCCGGCCGAACGAAAGAAGATATCTGCTTAAAACTTTCTGTGCAGGTGCAGACAGTGGCACCCGACATGCCTGCGTTGTCGTTTTCCGCCGGGCACTCTTTGGGCCGGAGCAGCACGCAGAAACACCTAGATTGAAGATAAGCTCCTTTTGTCATTGACCGCGACGAACATAGAAGATGCACAAACTTCTTGCAATTCCGGCCGAATGGAAGGAGATATCTGCTCAAAACTTTCTGTGCAGGTGTAGACAGTGGCACCCGACATGCCTGCGTTGTCGTTTTCCGCCGGGCACTCTTTGGGCCGGCGCAGCACGCAGAAACACCTAGATTGAAGATAAGCGCCTTTTTGTCATTGACCGCGACCTACATTGAAGATGCACAATCTTCTTTCAATTCCGGCCGAACGGAAGGAGATATCTGCTCAAAACTTTCTGTGCAGGTGCAGACAGTGGCACCCGACATGCCTGCGTTGTCGTTTTCCGCCGGGCACTCTTTGGGCCGGCGCAGCACGCAGAAACACCTAGATTGAAGATAAGCGCCTTTTGCCACTGACCGCGACGAACATAGAAGATGCACAAACGTCTTGCAATTCCGGCCGAATGGAAGGAGATATCTGCTCAAAACTTTCTGTGCAGGTGTAGACAGTGGCACCCGACATGCCTGCGTTGTCGTTTTCCGCCGGGCACTCTTTGGGCCGGCGCAGCACGCAGAAACACCTTGATTGAAGATAAGCGCCTTTTTGTCATTGACCGCGACCTACATTGAAGATGCACAATCTTCTTTCAATTCCGGCCGAACGGAAGGAGATATCTGCTCAAAACATTCTGTGCAGGTGCAGACAGTGGCACCCGACATGCCTGCGTTGTCGTTTTCCGCCGGGCACTCTTTGAGCCGGAGCAGCACGCAGAAACACCTACATTGAAGATAAGCGCCTTTTGCCATTGACCGCGACAAACATAGAAGATGCACAATCTTCTTTCAATTACGGCCGAACGGAAGGAGATATCTGCTCAAAACTTTCTGTGCAGGTGCAGACAGTGGCACCCGACATGCCTGCGTTGTCGTTTTCCGCCGGGCACTCTTTGGGCCGGCCCAGCACGCAGAAACACCTAGATTGAAGATAAGCGCCTTTTTGTTATTGACCGCGACCTACATTGAAGATGCACAATCTTCTTTCAATTCCGGCCGAACGGAAGGAGATATCTGCTCAAAACTTTCTGTGCAGGTGCAGACAGTGGCACCCGACATGCCTGCGTTGTCGTTTTCCGCCGGGCACTCTTTGGGCCGGCGCAGCACGCAGAAACACCTAGATTGAAGATAAGCGCCTTTTTGTTATTGACCGCGACCTACATTGAAGATGCACAATCTTCTTTCAATTCCGGCCGAACGGAAGGAGATATCTGCTCAAAACTTTCTGTGCAGGTGCAGACAGTGGCACTCGACATGCCTGCGTTGTCGTTTTCCGCCGGGCACTCTTTGGGCCGGCGCAGCACGCAGAAACACCTAGATTGAAGATAAGCGCCTTTTGCCATTGACCGCGACGAACATAGAAGATGCACAAACGTCTTGCAATTCCGGCCGAATGGAAGGAGATATCTGCTCAAAACTTTCTGTGCAGGTGCAGACAGTGGCACCCGACATGCCTGCATTGTCGTTTTCAGCCGGGCACTCTTTGGGCCGGCGCAGCACGCAGAAACACCTAGATTGCAGATAAGGGCTTTTTGACATTGACCGCGACCAATATTGAAGATGCACGAACGTCTTGCAATTCCGGCCGAACGAAAGAAGATATCTGCTTAAAACTTTCTGTGCAGGTGCAGACAGTGGCACCCGACATGCCTGCGTTGTCGTTTTCCGCCGGGCACTCTTTGGGCCGGAGCAGCACGCAGAAACACCTAGATTGAAGATAAGCTCCTTTTGTCATTGACCGCGACGAACATAGAAGATGCACAAACTTCTTGCAATTCCGGCCGAATGGAAGGAGATATCTGCTCAAAACTTTCTGTGCAGGTGTAGACAGTGGCACCCGACATGCCTGCGTTGTCGTTTTCCGCCGGGCACTCTTTGGGCCGGCGCAGCACGCAGAAACACCTAGATTGAAGATAAGCGCCTTTTGCCATTGACCGCGACGAAAATAGAAGATGCACAAACGTCTTTGAATTCCGGCCGAATGGAAGGAGATATCTGCTCAAAACTTTCTGTGCAGGTGCAGACAGTGGCACCCGACATGCCTGCGTTGTCGTTTTCCGCCGGGCACTCTTTGGGCCGGAGCAGCACGCAGAAACACCTAGATTGAAGATAAGCGCCTTTTTGTCATTGACCGCGACCTACATTGCAGATGCACAAACGTCTTGCAATTCCGGCCGAACGAAAGAAGATATCTGCTCAAAACATACTGTGCAGGTGCAGACAGTGGCACCCGACACACCTGCGTTGTCGTTTTCCGCCGGGCACTCTTTGGGCCGGCGCAGCACGCAGAAACACCTAGATTGAAGATAAGCGCCTTTTTGTCATTGACCGCGACCTACATTGAAGATGCACAATCTTCTTTCAATTCCGGCCGAACGGAAGGAGATATCTGCTCAAAACTTTCTGTGCAGGTGCAGACAGTGGCACCCGACATGCCTGCGTTGTCGTTTTCCGCCGGGCACTCTTTGGGCCGGCGCAGCACGCAGAAACACCTAGATTGAAGATAAGCGCCTTTTGCCATTGACCGCGACGAACATAGAAGATGCACAAACGTCTTGCAATTCCGGCCGAATGGAAGGAGATATCTGCTCAAAACTTTCTGTGCAGGTGTAGACAGTGGCACCCGACATGCCTGCGTTGTCGTTTTCCTCCGGGCACTCTTTGGGCCGGCGCAGCACGCAGAAACACCTAGATTGAAGATAAGCGCCTTTTTGTCATTGACCGCGACCTACATTGAAGATGCACAATCTTCTTTCAATTCCGGCCGAACGGAAGGAGATATCTGCTCAAAACATTCTGTGCAGGTGCAGACAGTGGCACCCGACATGCCTGCGTTGTCGTTTTCCGCCGGGCACTCTTTGAGCCGGAGCAGCACGCAGAAACACCTACATTGAAGATAAGCGCCTTTTGCGATTGACCGCGACAAACATAGAAGATGCACAATCTTCTTTCAATTACGGCCGAACGGAAGGAGATATCTGCTCAAAACTTTCTGTGCAGGTGCAGACAGTGGCACCCGACATGCCTGCGTTGTCGTTTTCCGCCGGGCACTCTTTGGGCCGGCGCAGCACGCAGAAACACCTAGATTGAAGATAAGCGCCTTTTTGTTATTGACCGCGACCTACATTGAAGATGCACAATCTTCTTTCAATTCCGGCCGAACGGAAGGAGATATCTGCTCAAAACTTTCTGTGCAGGTGCAGACAGTGGCACTCGACATGCCTGCGTTGTCGTTTTCCGCCGGGCACTCTTTGGGCCGGCGCAGCACGCAGAAACACCTAGATTGAAGATAAGCGCCTTTTGCCATTGACCGCGACGAACATAGAAGATGCACAAACGTCTTGCAATTCCGGCCGAATGGAAGGAGATATCTGCTCAAAACTTTCTGTGCAGGTGCAGACAGTGGCACCCGACATGCCTGCGTTGTCGTTTTCCGCCGGGCACTCTTTGGGCCGGAGCAGCACGCAGAAACACCTAGATTGAAGATAAGCTCCTTTTGTCATTAACCGCGACGAACATAGAAGATGCACAAACTTCTTGCAATTCCGGCCGAATGGAAGGAGATATCTGCTCAAAACTTTCTGTGCAGGTGTAGACAGTGGCACCCGACATGCCTGCGTTGTCGTTTTCCGCCGGGCACTCTTTGGGCCGGCGCAGCACGCAGAAACACCTAGATTGAAGATAAGCGCCTTTTTTTCATTGACCGCGACCTACATTGAAGATGCACAATCTTCTTTCAATTCCGGCCGAACGGAAGGAGATATCTGCTCAAAACATTCTGTGCAGGTGCAGACAGTGGCACCCGACATGCCTGCGTTGTCGTTTTCCGCCGGGCAGTCTTTGGGCCGGCGCAGAACGCAGAAACACCTAGATTGAAGATAAGCGCCTTTTTGTCATTGACCGCGACCTACATTGAAGATGCACAATCTTCTTTCAATTCCCTCCGAACGGAAGGAGATATCTGCTCAAAACTTTCTGTGCAGGTGCAGACAGTGGCACTCGACATGCCTGCGTTGTCGTTTTCCGCCGGGCACTCTTTGGGCCGGCGCAGCACGCAGAAACACCTAGATTGAAGATAAGCGCCTTTTGCCATTGACCGCGACGAAAATAGAAGATGCACAAACGTCTTGCAATTCCGGCCGAATGGAAGGAGATATCTGCTCAAAACTTTCTGTGCAGGTGCAGACAGTGGCACCCGACATGCCTGCGTTGTCGTTTTCCGCCGGGCACTCTTTGGGCCGGAGCAGCATGCAGAAACACCTAGATTGAAGATAAGCGCCTTTTTGTCATTGACCGCGACCTACATTGAAGATGCACAATCTTCTTTCAATTCCGGCCGAACGGAAGGAGATATCTGCTCAAAACATTCTGTGCAGGTGCAGACAGTGGCACCCGACATGCCTGCGTTGTCGTTTTCCGCCGCGCACTCTTTGAGCCGGAGCAGCACGCAGAAACACCTACATTGAAGATAAGCGCCTTTTGCCATTGACCGCGACAAACATAGAAGATGCACAATCTTCTTTCAATTACGGCCGAACGGAAGGAGATATCTGCTCAAAACTTTCTGTGCAGGTGTAGACAGTGGCACCCGACATGCCTGCGTTGTCGTTTTCCGCCGGGCACTCTTTGGGCCGGAGCAGCACGCAGAAACACCTAGATTGAAGATAAGCGCATTTTTGTCATTGTCCGCGACCTACATTGAAGATGCACAAACGTCTTGCAATTTCGGCCGAACGAAAGAAGATATCTGCTCAAAACATACTGTGCAGGTGCAGACAGTGGCACCCGACATGCCTGCGTTGTCGTTTTCCGCCGGGCACTCTTTGGGCCGGCGAAGCACGCAGAAACACCTAGATTGAAGATAAGCGCCTTTTGCCATTGACCGCGACGAACATAGAAGATGCACAAACGTCTTGCAATTCCGGCCGAATGGAAGGAGATATCTGCTCAAAACTTTCTGTGCAGGTGCAGACAGTGGCACTCGACATGCCTGCGTTGTCGTTTTCCGCCGGGCACTCTTTGGGCCGGCGCAGCACGCAGAAACACCTAGATTGAAGATAAGCGCCTTTTGCCATTGACCGCGACGAACATAGAAGATGCACAAACGTCTTGCAATTCCGGCCGAATGGAAGGAGATATCTGCTCAAAACTTTCTGTGCAGGTGCAGACAGTGGCACCCGACATGCCTGCGTTGTCGTTTTCCGCCGGGCACTCTTTGGGCCGGAGCAGCACGCAGAAACACCTAGATTGAAGATAAGCTCCTTTTGTCATTGACCGCGACGAACATAGAAGATGCACAAACTTCTTGCAATTCCGGCCGAATGGAAGGAGATATCTGCTCAAAACTTTCTGTGCAGGTGTAGACAGTGGCACCCGACATGCCTGCGTTGTCGTTTTCCGCCGGGCACTCTTTGGGCCGGCGCAGCACGCAGAAACACCTAGATTGAAGATAAGCGCCTTTTTGTCATTGACCGCGACCTACATTGAAGATGCACAATCTTCTTTCAATTCCGGCCGAACGGAAGGAGATATCTGCTCAAAACATTCTGTGCAGGTGCAGACAGTGGCACCCGACATGCCTGCGTTGTCGTTTTCCGCCGGGCAGTCTTTGGGCCGGCGCAGAACGCAGAAACACCTAGATTGAAGATAAGCGCCTTTTTGTCATTGACCGCGACCTACATTGAAGATGCACAATCTTCTTTCAATTCCCTCCGAACGGAAGGAGATATCTGCTCAAAACTTTCTGTGCAGGTGCAGACAGTGGCACTCGACATGCCTGCGTTGTCGTTTTCCGCCGGGCACTCTTTGGGCCGGCGCAGCACGCAGAAACACCTAGATTGAAGATAAGCGCCTTTTGCCATTGACCGCGACGAAAATAGAAGATGCACAAACGTCTTGCAATTCCGGCCGAATGGAAGGAGATATCTGCTCAAAACTTTCTGTGCAGGTGCAGACAGTGGCACCCGACATGCCTGCGTTGTCGTTTTCCGCCGGGCACTCTTTGGGCCGGAGCAGCATGCAGAAACACCTAGATTGAAGATAAGCGCCTTTTTGTCATTGACCGCGACCTACATTGAAGATGCACAATCTTCTTTCAATTCCGGCCGAACGGAAGGAGATATCTGCTCAAAACATTCTGTGCAGGTGCAGACAGTGGCACCCGACATGCCTGCGTTGTCGTTTTCCGCCGCGCACTCTTTGAGCCGGAGCAGCACGCAGAAACACCTACATTGAAGATAAGCGCCTTTTGCCATTGACCGCGACAAACATAGAAGATGCACAATCTTCTTTCAATTACGGCCGAACGGAAGGAGATATCTGCTCAAAACTTTCTGTGCAGGTGCAGACAGTGGCACCCGACATGCCTGCGTTGTCGTTTTCCGCCGGGCACTCTTTGGGCCGGCGCAGCACGCAGAAACACCTAGATTGAAGATAAGCGCCTTTTTGTTATTGACCGCGACCTACATTGAAGATGCACAATCTTCTTTCAATTCCGGCCGAACGGAAGGAGATATCTGCTCAAATCTTTCTGTGCAGGTGCAGACAGTGGCACCCGACATGCCTGCGTTGTCGTTTTCCGCCGGGCACTCTTTGGGCCGGAGCAGCACGCAGAAACACCTAGATTGAAGATAAGCGCCTTTTGTCATTGACCGCGACGAACATAGAAGATGCACAAACTTCTTGCAATTCCGGCCGAATGGAAGGAGATATCTGCTCAAAACTTTCTGTGCAGGTGCTGACAGTGGCACCCGACATGCCTGCGTTGTCGTTTTCCGCCGGGCACTCTTTGGACCGGCGCAGCACGCAGAAACACCTAGATTGAAGATAAGCGCCTTTTGCCATTGACCGCGACGAACATAGAAGATGCACAAACTTCTTGCAATTCCGGCCGAAAGGAAGGAGATATCTGCTCAAAATTTTCTGTGCAGGTGCAGACAGTGACACCGGACATGCCTGCGTTGTCGTTTTCAGTCGGGCACTCTTTGGGCCGGCGCCGAACGCAGAAACACCTAGATTGCAGATAAGGGCTTTTTGACATTGACCGCGACCAATATTGAAGATGCACAAACGTCTTGCAATTCCGGCCGAACGAAAGAAGAGATCTGCTCAAAACTTTCTGTGCAGGTGCAGACAGTGGCACCCGACATTCCTGCGTTGTCGTTTTCCGCCGGGCACTCTTTGGGCCGGCGCAGCATGCAGAAACACCTAAATTGAAGATAAGCGCCTTTTGCCATTGACCGCGACGAACATAGAAGATGCACAAACGTCTTGCAATTCCGGCCGAATGGAAGGAGATATCTGCTCAAACTTTTCTGTGCAGGTGGAGACAGTGGCACCCGACATGCCTGCGTTGTCGTTTTCAGCCGGGCACTCTTTGGGCCGGCGCAGCACGCAGAAACACCTAGATTGCAGGTAAGGGCTTTTTGACATTGACCGCGACCAATATTGAAGATGCACAAACGTCTTGCAATTCCGGCCGAACGAAAGAAGATATCTGCTCAAACCTTTCTGTGCAGGTGCAGACAGTGGCACCCGACATGGCTGCGTTGTCGTTTTCCGCCGGGCAGTCTTGGGGCCGGCGCAGCACGCAGAAACACCTAGATTGAAGATAAGCGCCTTTTTGTCATTGACCTCGACCTACATTGAAGATGCACAATCTTCTTTCAATTCCGGCCGAACGGAAGGAGATATCTGCTCAAAACTTTCTGTGCAGGTGCAGACAGTGGCACTCGACATGCCTGCGTTGTCGTTTTCCGCCGGGCACTCTTTGGGCCGGCGCAGCACGCAGAAACACCTAGATTGAAGATAAGCGCCTTTTGCCATTGACCGCGACGAACATAGAAGATGCACAAACGTCTTGCAATTCCGGCCGAATGGAAGGAGATATCTGCTCAAAACTTTCTGTGCAGGTGCAGACAGTGGCACCCGACATGCCTGCGTTGTCGTTTTCCGCCGGGCACTCTTTGGGCCGGAGCAGCACGCAGAAACACCTAGATTGAAGATAAGCGCCTTTTGCCATTGACCGCGACGAACATAGAAGATGCACAAACGTCTTGCAATTCCGGACGAATGGAAGGTGATATCTGCTCAAACCTTTCTGTGCAGGTGCAGACAGTGGCACCCGACATGCCTGCATTGTCGTTTTCAGCCGGGCACTCTTTGGGCCGGCGCAGCACGCAGAAACACCTAGATTGCAGATAAGGGCTTTTTGACATTGACCGCGACCAATATTGAAGATGCACGAACGTCTTGCAATTCCGGCCGAACGAAAGAAGATATCTGCTTAAAACTTTCTGTGCAGGTGCAGACAGTGGCACCCGACATGCCTGCGTTGTCGTTTTCCGCCGGGCACTCTTTGGGCCGGAGCAGCACGCAGAAACACCTAGATTGAAGATAAGCTCCTTTTGTCATTGACCGCGACGAACATAGAAGATGCACAAACTTCTTGCAATTCCGGCCGAATGGAAGGAGATATCTGCTCAAAACTTTCTGTGCAGGTGTAGACAGTGGCACCCGACATGCCTGCGTTGTCGTTTTCCGCCGGGCACTCTTTGGGCCGGCGCAGCACGCAGAAACACCTAGATTGAAGATAAGCGCCTTTTTGTCATTGACCGCGACCTACATTGAAGATGCACAATCTTCTTTCAATTCCGGCCGAACGGAAGGAGATATCTGCTCAAAACTTTCTGTGCAGGTGCAGACAGTGGCACCCGACATGCCTGCGTTGTCGTTTTCCGCCGGGCACTCTTTGGGCCGGCGCAGCACGCAGAAACACCTAGATTGAAGATAAGCGCCTTTTGCCACTGACCGCGACGAACATAGAAGATGCACAAACGTCTTGCAATTCCGGCCGAATGGAAGGAGATATCTGCTCAAAACTTTCTGTGCAGGTGTAGACAGTGGCACCCGACATGCCTGCGTTGTCGTTTTCCGCCGGGCACTCTTTGGGCCGGCGCAGCACGCAGAAACACCTAGATTGAAGATAAGCGCCTTTTTGTCATTGACCGCGACCTACATTGAAGATGCACAATCTTCTTTCAATTCCGGCCGAACGGAAGGAGATATCTGCTCAAAACGTTCTGTGCAGGTGCAGACAGTGGCACCCGACATGCCTGCGTTGTCGTTTTCCGCCGGGCACTCTTTGAGCCGGAGCAGCACGCAGAAACACCTACATTGAAGATAAGCGCCTTTTGCCATTGACCGCGACAAACATAGAAGATGCACAATCTTCTTTCAATTACGGCCGAACGGAAGGAGATATCTGCTCAAAACTTTCTGTGCAGGTGCAGACAGTGGCACCCGACTTGCCTGCGTTGTCGTTTTCCGCCGGGCACTCTTTGGGCCGGCCCAGCACGCAGAAACACCTAGATTGAAGATAAGCGCCTTTTTGTTATTGACCGCGACCTACATTGAAGATGCACAATCTTCTTTCAATTCCGGCCGAACGGAAGGAGATATCTGCTCAAAACTTTCTGTGCAGGTGCAGACAGTGGCACCCGACATGCCTGCGTTGTCGTTTTCCGCCGGGCACTCTTTGGGCCGGCGCAGCACGCAGAAACACCTAGATTGAAGATAAGCGCCTTTTTGTTATTGACCGCGACCTACATTGAAGATGCACAATCTTCTTTCAATTCCGGCCGAACGGAAGGAGATATCTGCTCAAAACTTTCTGTGCAGGTGCAGACAGTGGCACTCGACATGCCTGCGTTGTCGTTTTCCGCCGGGCACTCTTTGGGCCGGCGCAGCACGCAGAAACACCTAGATTGAAGATAAGCGCCTTTTGCCATTGACCGCGACGAACATAGAAGATGCACAAACGTCTTGCAATTCCGGCCGAATGGAAGGAGATATCTGCTCAAAACTTTCTGTGCAGATGCAGACAGTGGCACCCGACATGCCTGCATTGTCGTTTTCAGCCGGGCACTCTTTGGGCCGGCGCAGCACGCAGAAACACCTAGATTGCAGATAAGGGCTTTTTGACATTGACCGCGACCAATATTGAAGATGCACGAACGTCTTGCAATTCCGGCCGAACGAAAGAAGATATCTGCTTAAAACTTTCTGTGCAGGTGCAGACAGTGGCACCCGACATGCCTGCGTTGTCGTTTTCCGCCGGGCACTCTTTGGGCCGGAGCAGCACGCAGAAACACCTAGATTGAAGATAAGCTCCTTTTGTCATTGACCGCGACGAACATAGAAGATGCACAAACTTCTTGCAATTCCGGCCGAATGGAAGGAGATATCTGCTCAAAACTTTCTGTGCAGGTGTAGACAGTGGCACCCGACATGCCTGCGTTGTCGTTTTCCGCCGGGCACTCTTTGGGCCGGCGCAGCACGCAGAAACACCTAGATTGAAGATAAGCGCCTTTTGCCATTGACCGCGACGAAAATAGAAGATGCACAAACGTCTTGCAATTCCGGCCGAATGGAAGGAGATATCTGCTCAAAACTTTCTGTGCAGGTGCAGACAGTGGCACCCGACATGCCTGCGTTGTCGTTTTCCGCCGGGCACTCTTTGGGCCGGAGCAGCACACAGAAACACCTAGATTGAAGATAAGCGCCTTTTTGTCATTGACCGCGACCTACATTGCAGATGCACAAACGTCTTGCAATTCCGGCCGAACGAAAGAAGATATCTGCTCAAAACATACTGTGCAGGTGCAGACAGTGGCACCCGACATGCCTGCGTTGTCGTTTTCCGCCGGGCACTCTTTGGGCCGGCGCAGCACGCAGAAACACCTAGATTGAAGATAAGCGCCTTTTTGTCATTGACCGCGACCTACATTGAAGATGCACAATCTTCTTTCAATTCCGGCCGAACAGAAGGAGATATCTGCTCAAAACTTTCTGTGCAGGTGCAGACAGTGGCACTCGACATGCCTGCGTTGTCGTTATCCGCCGGGCACTCTTTGGGCCGGCGCAGCACGCAGAAACACCTAGATTGAAGATAAGCGCCTTTTGCCATTGACCGCGACGAAAATAGAAGATGCACAAACGTCTTGCAATTCCGGCCGAATGGAAGGAGATATCTGCTCAAAACTTTCTGTGCAGGTGCAGACAGTGGCACCCGACATGCCTGCGTTGTCGTTTTCCGCCGGGCACTCTTTGGGCCGGAGCAGCACGCAGAAACACCTAGATTGAAGATAAGCGCCTTTTTGTCATTGACCGCGACCTACATTGCAGATGCACAAACGTCTTGCAATTCCGGCCGAACGAAAGGAGATATCTGCTCAAAACATACTGTGCAGGTGCAGACAGTGGCACCCGACATGCCTGCGTTGTCGTTTTCCGCCGGGCACTCTTTGGGCCGGCGCAGCACGCAGAAACACCTAGATTGAAGATAAGCGCCTTTTTGTCATTGACCGCGACCTACATTGAAGATGCACAATCTTCTTTCAATTCCGGCCGAACGGAAGGAGATATCTGCTCAAAACTTTCTGTGCAGGTGCAGACAGTGGCACCCGACATGCCTGCGTTGTCGTTTTCCGCCGGGCACTCTTTGGGCCGGCGCAGCACGCAGAAACACCTAGATTGAAGATAAGCGCCTTTTGCCATTGACCGCGACGAACATAGAAGATGCACAAACGTCTTGCAATTCCGGCCGAATGGAAGGAGATATCTGCTCAAAACTTTCTGTGCAGGTGTAGACAGTGGCACCCGACATGCCTGCGTTGTCGTTTTCCGCCGGGCACTCTTTGGGCCGGCGCAGCACGCAGAAACACCTAGATTGAAGATAAGCGCCTTTTTGTCATTGACCGCGACCTACATTGAAGATGCACAATCTTCTTTCAATTCCGGCCGAACGGAAGGAGATATCTGCTCAAAACATTCTGTGCAGGTGCAGACAGTGGCACCCGACATGCCTGCGTTGTCGTTTTCCGCCGGGCACTCTTTGAGCCGGAGCAGCACGCAGAAACACCTACATTGAAGATAAGCGCCTTTTGCCATTGACCGCGACAAACATAGAAGATGCACAATCTTCTTTCAATTACGGCCGAACGGAAGGAGATATCTGCTCAAAACTTTCTGTGCAGGTGCAGACAGTGGCACCCGACATGCCTGCGTTGTCGTTTTCCGCCGGGCACTCTTTGGGCCGGCGCAGCACGCAGAAACACCTAGATTGAAGATAAGCGCCTTTTTGTTATTGACCGCGACCTACATTGAAGATGCACAATCTTCTTTCAATTCCGGCCGAACGGAAGGAGATATCTGCTCAAAACTTTCTGTGCAGGTGCAGACAGTGGCACTCGACATGCCTGCGTTGTCGTTTTCCGCCGGGCACTCTTTGGGCCGGCGCAGCACGCAGAAACACCTAGATTGAAGATAAGCGCCTTTTGCCATTGACCGCGACGAACATAGAAGATGCACAAACGTCTTGCAATTCCGGCCGAATGGAAGGAGATATCTGCTCAAAACTTTCTGTGCAGGTGCAGACAGTGGCACCCGACATGCCTGCGTTGTCGTTTTCCGCCGGGCACTCTTTGGGCCGGAGCAGCAAGCAGAAACACCTAGATTGAAGATAAGCGCCTTTTGCCATTGACCGCGACGAACATAGAAGATGCACAAACGTCTTGCAATTCCGGCCGAATGGAAGGAGATATCTGCTCAAACCTTTCTGTGCAGGTGCAGACAGTGGCACCCGACATGCCTGCGTTGTCGTTTTCCGCCGGGCACTCTTTGGGCCGGAGCAGCACGCAGAAACACCTAGATTGAAGATAAGCTCCTTTTGTCATTGACCGCGACGAACATAGAAGATGCACAAACTTCTTGCAATTCCGGCCGAATGGAAGGAGATATCTGCTCAAAACTTTCTGTGCAGGTGTAGACAGTGGCACCCGACATGCCTGCGTTGTCGTTTTCCGCCGGGCATTCTTTGGGCCGGCGCAGCACGCAGAAACACCTAGATTGAAGATAAGCGCCTTTTTGTCATTGACCGCGACCTACATTGAAGATGCACAATCTTCTTTCAATTACGGCCGAACGGAAGGAGATATTTGCTCAAAACATTCTGTGCAGGTGCAGACAGTGGCACCCGACATGCCTGCGTTGTCGTTTTCCGCCGGGCAGTCTTTGGGCCGGCGCAGCACGCAGAAACACCTAGATTGAAGATAAGCGCCTTTTTGTCATTGACCGCGACCTACATTGAAGATGCACAATCTTCTTTCAATTCCGGCCGAACGGAAGGAGATATCTGCTCAAAACTTTCTGTGCAGGTGCAGACAGTGGCACTCGACATGCCTGCGTTGTCGTTTTCCGCCGGGCACTCTTTGGGCCGGCGCAGCACGCAGAAACACCTAGATTGAAGATAAGCGCCTTTTGCCATTGACCGCGACGAAAATAGAAGATGCACAAACGTCTTGCAATTCCGGCCGAATGGAAGGAGATATCTGCTCAAAACTTTCTGTGCAGGTGCAGACAGTGGCACCCGACATGCCTGCGTTGTCGTTTTCCGCCGGGCACTCTTTGGGCCGGAGCAGCACGCAGAAACACCTAGATTGAAGATAAGCTCCTTTTGTCATTGACCGCGACGAACATAGAAGATGCACAAACTTCTTGCAATTCCGGCCGAATGGAAGGAGATATCTGCTCAAAACTTTCTGTGCAGGTGTAGACAGTGGCACCCGACATGCCTGCGTTGTCGTTTTCCGCCGGGCACTCTTTGGGCCGGCGCAGCACGCAGAAACACCTAGATTGAAGATAAGCGCCTTTTTGTCTTTGACCGCGACCTACATTGAAGATGCACAATCTTCTTTCAATTCCGGCCGAACGGAAGGAGATATCTGCTCAAAACATTCTGTGCAGGTGCAGACAGTGGCACCCGACATGCCTGCGTTGTCGTTTTCGGCCGGGCAGTCTTTGGGCCGGCGCAGAATGCAGAAACACCTAGATTGAAGATAAGCGCCTTTTTGTCATTGACCGCGACCTACATTGAAGATGCACAAACTTCTTTCAATTCCGGCCGAACGGAAGGAGATATCTGCTCAAAACTTTCTGTGCAGGTGCAGACAGTGGCACTCGACATGCCTGCGTTGTCGTTTTCCGCCGGGCACTCTTTGGGCCGGCGCAGCACGCAGAAACACCTAGATTGAAGATAAGCGCCTTTTGCCATTGACCGCAACGAAAATAGAAGATGCACAAACGTCTTGCAATTCCGGCCGAATGGAAGGAGATATCTGCTCAAAACTTTCTGTGCAGGTGCAGACAGTGGCACCCGACATGCCTGCGTTGTCGTTTTCCGCCGGGCACTCTTTGGGCCGGAGCAGCACGCAGAAACACCTAGATTGAAGATAAGCGCCTTTTTGTCATTGACCGCGACGAACATTGCAGATGCACAAACGTCTTGCAATTCCGGCCGAACGAAAGAAGATATCTGCTCAAAACATACTGTGCAGGTGCAGACAGTGGCACCCGACATACCTGCGTTGTCGTTTTCCGCCGGGCACTCTTTGGGCCGGCGCAGCACGCAGAAACACCTAGAATGAAGATAAGCGCCTTTTTGTCATTGTCCGCGACCTACATTGAAGATGCACAATCTTCTTTCAATTCCGGCCGAACGGAAGGAGATATCTGCTCAAAACTTTCTGTGCAGGTGCAGACAGTGGCACCCGACATGCCTGCGTTGTCGTTTTCCGCCGGGCACTCTTTGGGCCGGCGCAGCACGCAGAAACACCTAGATTGAAGATAAGCGCCTTTTGCCATTGACCGCGACGAACATAGAAGATGCACAAACGTCTTGCAATTCCGGCCGAATGGAAGGAGATATCTGCTCAAAACTTTCTGTGCAGGTGCAGACAGTGGCACTCGACATGCCTGCGTTGTCGTTTTCCGCCGGGCACTCTTTGGGCCGGCGCAGCACGCAGAAACACCTAGATTGAAGATAAGCGCCTTTTGCCATTGACCGCGACGAACATAGAAGATGCACAAACGTCTTGCAATTCCGGCCGAATGGAAGGAGATATCTGCTCAAAACTTTCTGTGCAGGTGCAGACAGTGGCACCCGACATGCCTGCGTTGTCGTTTTCCGCCGGGCACTCTTTGGGCCGGCGCAGCACGCAGAAACACCTAGATTGAAGATAAGCGCCTTTTTGTCATTGACCGCGACCTACATTGAAGATGCACAATCTTCTTTCAATTCCGGCCGAACGGAAGGAGATATCTGCTCAAAACTTTCTGTGCAGGTGCAGACAGTGGCACCCGACATGCCTGCGTTGTCGTTTTCCGCCGGGCACTCTTTGGGCCGGAGCAGCACGCAGAAACACCTAGATTGAAGATAAGCTCCTTTTGTCATTGACCGCGACGAACATAGAAGATGCACAAACTTCTTGCAATTCCGGCCCAATGGAAGGAGATATCTGCTCAAAACTTTCTGTGCAGGTGCAGACAGTGGCACCCGACATGCCTGCGTTGTCGTTTTCCGCCGGGCACTCTTTGGGCCGGAGCAGCACGCAGAAACACCTAGATTGAAGATAAGCGCCTTTTTGTCATTGACCGCGACCTACATTGCAGATGCACAAACGTCTTGCAATTCCGGCCGAACGAAAGAAGATATCTGCTCAAAACATACTGTGCAGGTGCAGACAGTGGCACCCGACATGCCTGCGTTGTCGTTTTCCGCCGGGCACTCTTTGGGCCGGCGCAGCACGCAGAAACACCTAGATTGAAGATAAGCGCCTTTTTGTCATTGACCGCGACCTACATTGAAGATGCACAATCTTCTTTCAATTCCGGCCGAACGGAAGGAGATATCTGCTCAAAACATTCTGTGCAGGTGCAGACAGTGGCACCCGACATGCCTGCGTTGTCGTTTTCCGCCGGGCACTCTTTGAGCAGGAGCAGCACGCAGAAACACCTACATTGAAGATAAGCGCCTTTTGCGATTGACCGCGACAAACATAGAAGATGCACAATCTTCTTTCAATTACGGCCGAACGGAAGGAGATATCTGCTCAAAACTTTCTGTGCAGGTGCAGACAGTGGCACCCGACATGCCTGCGTTGTCGTTTTCCGCCGGGCACTCTTTGGGCCGGCGCAGCACGCAGAAACACCTAGATTGAAGATAAGCGCCTTTTTGTTATTGACCGCGACCTACATTGAAGATGCACAATCTTCTTTCAATTCCGGCCGAACGGAAGGAGATATCTGCTCAAAACTTTCTGTGCAGGTGCAGACAGTGGCACTCGACATGCCTGCGTTGTCGTTTTCCGCCGGGCACTCTTTGGGCCGGCGCAGCACGCAGAAACACCTAGATTGAAGATAAGCGCCTTTTGCCATTGACCGCGACGAACATAGAAGATGCACAAACGTCTTGCAATTCCGGCCGAATGGAAGGAGATATCTGCTCAAAACTTTCTGTGCAGGTGCAGACAGTGGCACCCGACATGCCTGCGTTGTCGTTTTCCGCCGGGCACTCTTTGGGCCGGAGCAGCACGCAGAAACACCTAGATTGAAGATAAGCTCCTTTTGTCATTGACCGCGACGAACATAGAAGATGCACAAACTTCTTGCAATTCCGGCCGAATGGAAGGAGATATCTGCTCAAAACTTTCTGTGCAGGTGTAGACAGTGGCACCCGACATGCCTGCGTTGTCGTTTTCCGCCGGGCACTCTTTGGGCCGGCGCAGCACGCAGAAACACCTAGATTGAAGATAAGCGCCTTTTTGTCTTTGACCGCGACCTACATTGAAGATGCACAATCTTCTTTCAATTCCGGCCGAACGGAAGAAGATATCTGCTCAAAACATTCTGTGCAGGTGCAGACAGTGGCACCCGACATGCCTGCGTTGTCGTTTTCCGCCGGGCACTCTTTGGGCCGGAGCAGCACGCAGAAACACCTAGATTGAAGATAAGCGCCTTTTTGTCATTGACCGCGACGAACATTGCAGATGCACAAACGTCTTGCAATTTCGGCCGAACGAAAGAAGATATCTGCTCAAAACATACTGTGCAGGTGCAGACAGTGGCACCCGACATGCCTGCGTTGTCGTTTTCCGCCGGGCACTCTTTGGGCCGGAGCAGCACGCAGAAACACCTAGATTGAAGATAAGCGCCTTTTTGTCATTGACCGCGACCTACATTGCAGATGCACAAACGTCTTGCAATTCCGGCCGAACGAAAGAAGATATCTGCTCAAAACATACTGTGCAGGTGCAGACAGTGGCACCCGACACACCTGCGTTGTCGTTTTCCGCCGGGCACTCTTTGGGCCGGCGCAGCACGCAGAAACACCTAGATTGAAGATAAGCGCCTTTTTGTCATTGACCGCGACCTACATTGAAGATGCACAATCTTCTTTCAATTCCGGCCGAACGGAAGGAGATATCTGCTCAAAACTTTCTGTGCAGGTGCAGACAGTGGCACCCGACATGCCTGCGTTGTCGTTTTCCGCCGGGCACTCTTTGGGCCGGCGCAGCACGCAGAAACACCTAGATTGAAGATAAGCGCCTTTTGCCATTGACCGCGACGAACATAGAAGATGCACAAACGTCTTGCAATTCCGGCCGAATGGAAGGAGATATCTGCTCAAAACTTTCTGTGCAGGTGTAGACAGTGGCACCCGACATGCCTGCGTTGTCGTTTTCCGCCGGGCACTCTTTGGGCCGGCGCAGCACGCAGAAACACCTAGATTGAAGATAAGCGCCTTTTTGTCATTGACCGCGACCTACATTGAAGATGCACAATCTTCTTTCAATTCCGGCCGAACGGAAGGAGATATCTGCTCAAAACATTCTGTGCAGGTGCAGACAGTGGCACCCGACATGCCTGCGTTGTCGTTTTCCGCCGGGCACTCTTTGAGCCGGAGCAGCACGCAGAAACACCTACATTGAAGATAAGCGCCTTTTGCGATTGACCGCGACAAACATAGAAGATGCACAATCTTCTTTCAATTACGGCCGAACGGAAGGAGATATCTGCTCAAAACTTTCTGTGCAGGTGCAGACAGTGGCACCCGACATGCCTGCGTTGTCGTTTTCCGCCGGGCACTCTTTGGGCCGGCGCAGCACGCAGAAACACCTAGATTGAAGATAAGCGCCTTTTTGTTATTGACCGCGACCTACATTGAAGATGCACAATCTTCTTTCAATTCCGGCCGAACGGAAGGAGATATCTGCTCAAAACTTTCTGTGCAGGTGCAGACAGTGGCACTCGACATGCCTGCGTTGTCGTTTTCCGCCGGGCACTCTTTGGGCCGGCGCAGCACGCAGAAACACCTAGATTGAAGATAAGCGCCTTTTGCCATTGACCGCGACGAACATAGAAGATGCACAAACGTCTTGCAATTCCGGCCGAATGGAAGGAGATATCTGCTCAAAACTTTCTGTGCAGGTGCAGACAGTGGCACCCGACATGCCTGCGTTGTCGTTTTCCGCCGGGCACTCTTTGGGCCGGAGCAGCACGCAGAAACACCTAGATTGAAGATAAGCTCCTTTTGTCATTAACCGCGACGAACATAGAAGATGCACAAACTTCTTGCAATTCCGGCCGAATGGAAGGAGATATCTGCTCAAAACTTTCTGTGCAGGTGTAGACAGTGGCACCCGACATGCCTGCGTTGTCGTTTTCCGCCGGGCACTCTTTGGGCCGGCGCAGCACGCAGAAACACCTAGATTGAAGATAAGCGCCTTTTTTTCATTGACCGCGACCTACATTGAAGATGCACAATCTTCTTTCAATTCCGGCCGAACGGAAGGAGATATCTGCTCAAAACATTCTGTGCAGGTGCAGACAGTGGCACCCGACATGCCTGCGTTGTCGTTTTCCGCCGGGCAGTCTTTGGGCCGGCGCAGAACGCAGAAACACCTAGATTGAAGATAAGCGCCTTTTTGTCATTGACCGCGACCTACATTGAAGATGCACAATCTTCTTTCAATTCCCTCCGAACGGAAGGAGATATCTGCTCAAAACTTTCTGTGCAGGTGCAGACAGTGGCACTCGACATGCCTGCGTTGTCGTTTTCCGCCGGGCACTCTTTGGGCCGGCGCAGCACGCAGAAACACCTAGATTGAAGATAAGCGCCTTTTGCCATTGACCGCGACGAAAATAGAAGATGCACAAACGTCTTGCAATTCCGGCCGAATGGAAGGAGATATCTGCTCAAAACTTTCTGTGCAGGTGCAGACAGTGGCACCCGACATGCCTGCGTTGTCGTTTTCCGCCGGGCACTCTTTGGGCCGGAGCAGCATGCAGAAACACCTAGATTGAAGATAAGCGCCTTTTTGTCATTGACCGCGACCTACATTGAAGATGCACAATCTTCTTTCAATTCCGGCCGAACGGAAGGAGATATCTGCTCAAAACATTCTGTGCAGGTGCAGACAGTGGCACCCGACATGCCTGCGTTGTCGTTTTCCGCCGCGCACTCTTTGAGCCGGAGCAGCACGCAGAAACACCTACATTGAAGATAAGCGCCTTTTGCCATTGACCGCGACAAACATAGAAGATGCACAATCTTCTTTCAATTACGGCCGAACGGAAGGAGATATCTGCTCAAAACTTTCTGTGCAGGTGTAGACAGTGGCACCCGACATGCCTGCGTTGTCGTTTTCCGCCGGGCACTCTTTGGGCCGGAGCAGCACGCAGAAACACCTAGATTGAAGATAAGCGCATTTTTGTCATTGTCCGCGACCTACATTGAAGATGCACAAACGTCTTGCAATTTCGGCCGAACGAAAGAAGATATCTGCTCAAAACATACTGTGCAGGTGCAGACAGTGGCACCCGACATGCCTGCGTTGTCGTTTTCCGCCGGGCACTCTTTGGGCCGGCGAAGCACGCAGAAACACCTAGATTGAAGATAAGCGCCTTTTGCCATTGACCGCGACGAACATAGAAGATGCACAAACGTCTTGCAATTCCGGCCGAATGGAAGGAGATATCTGCTCAAAACTTTCTGTGCAGGTGCAGACAGTGGCACTCGACATGCCTGCGTTGTCGTTTTCCGCCGGGCACTCTTTGGGCCGGCGCAGCACGCAGAAACACCTAGATTGAAGATAAGCGCCTTTTGCCATTGACCGCGACGAACATAGAAGATGCACAAACGTCTTGCAATTCCGGCCGAATGGAAGGAGATATCTGCTCAAAACTTTCTGTGCAGGTGCAGACAGTGGCACCCGACATGCCTGCGTTGTCGTTTTCCGCCGGGCACTCTTTGGGCCGGAGCAGCACGCAGAAACACCTAGATTGAAGATAAGCTCCTTTTGTCATTGACCGCGACGAACATAGAAGATGCACAAACTTCTTGCAATTCCGGCCGAATGGAAGGAGATATCTGCTCAAAACTTTCTGTGCAGGTGTAGACAGTGGCACCCGACATGCCTGCGTTGTCGTTTTCCGCCGGGCACTCTTTGGGCCGGCGCAGCACGCAGAAACACCTAGATTGAAGATAAGCGCCTTTTTGTCATTGACCGCGACCTACATTGAAGATGCACAATCTTCTTTCAATTCCGGCCGAACGGAAGGAGATATCTGCTCAAAACATTCTGTGCAGGTGCAGACAGTGGCACCCGACATGCCTGCGTTGTCGTTTTCCGCCGGGCAGTCTTTGGGCCGGCGCAGAACGCAGAAACACCTAGATTGAAGATAAGCGCCTTTTTGTCATTGACCGCGACCTACATTGAAGATGCACAATCTTCTTTCAATTCCCTCCGAACGGAAGGAGATATCTGCTCAAAACTTTCTGTGCAGGTGCAGACAGTGGCACTCGACATGCCTGCGTTGTCGTTTTCCGCCGGGCACTCTTTGGGCCGGCGCAGCACGCAGAAACACCTAGATTGAAGATAAGCGCCTTTTGCCATTGACCGCGACGAAAATAGAAGATGCACAAACGTCTTGCAATTCCGGCCGAATGGAAGGAGATATCTGCTCAAAACTTTCTGTGCAGGTGCAGACAGTGGCACCCGACATGCCTGCGTTGTCGTTTTCCGCCGGGCACTCTTTGGGCCGGAGCAGCATGCAGAAACACCTAGATTGAAGATAAGCGCCTTTTTGTCATTGACCGCGACCTACATTGAAGATGCACAATCTTCTTTCAATTCCGGCCGAACGGAAGGAGATATCTGCTCAAAACATTCTGTGCAGGTGCAGACAGTGGCACCCGACATGCCTGCGTTGTCGTTTTCCGCCGCGCACTCTTTGAGCCGGAGCAGCACGCAGAAACACCTACATTGAAGATAAGCGCCTTTTGCCATTGACCGCGACAAACATAGAAGATGCACAATCTTCTTTCAATTACGGCCGAACGGAAGGAGATATCTGCTCAAAACTTTCTGTGCAGGTGCAGACAGTGGCACCCGACATGCCTGCGTTGTCGTTTTCCGCCGGGCACTCTTTGGGCCGGCGCAGCACGCAGAAACACCTAGATTGAAGATAAGCGCCTTTTTGTTATTGACCGCGACCTACATTGAAGATGCACAATCTTCTTTCAATTCCGGCCGAACGGAAGGAGATATCTGCTCAAATCTTTCTGTGCAGGTGCAGACAGTGGCACCCGACATGCCTGCGTTGTCGTTTTCCGCCGGGCACTCTTTGGGCCGGAGCAGCACGCAGAAACACCTAGATTGAAGATAAGCGCCTTTTGTCATTGACCGCGACGAACATAGAAGATGCACAAACTTCTTGCAATTCCGGCCGAATGGAAGGAGATATCTGCTCAAAACTTTCTGTGCAGGTGCTGACAGTGGCACCCGACATGCCTGCGTTGTCGTTTTCCGCCGGGCACTCTTTGGACCGGCGCAGCACGCAGAAACACCTAGATTGAAGATAAGCGCCTTTTGCCATTGACCGCGACGAACATAGAAGATGCACAAACTTCTTGCAATTCCGGCCGAAAGGAAGGAGATATCTGCTCAAAATTTTCTGTGCAGGTGCAGACAGTGACACCGGACATGCCTGCGTTGTCGTTTTCAGTCGGGCACTCTTTGGGCCGGCGCCGAACGCAGAAACACCTAGATTGCAGATAAGGGCTTTTTGACATTGACCGCGACCAATATTGAAGATGCACAAACGTCTTGCAATTCCGGCCGAACGAAAGAAGAGATCTGCTCAAAACTTTCTGTGCAGGTGCAGACAGTGGCACCCGACATTCCTGCGTTGTCGTTTTCCGCCGGGCACTCTTTGGGCCGGCGCAGCATGCAGAAACACCTAAATTGAAGATAAGCGCCTTTTGCCATTGACCGCGACGAACATAGAAGATGCACAAACGTCTTGCAATTCCGGCCGAATGGAAGGAGATATCTGCTCAAACTTTTCTGTGCAGGTGGAGACAGTGGCACCCGACATGCCTGCGTTGTCGTTTTCAGCCGGGCACTCTTTGGGCCGGCGCAGCACGCAGAAACACCTAGATTGCAGGTAAGGGCTTTTTGACATTGACCGCGACCAATATTGAAGATGCACAAACGTCTTGCAATTCCGGCCGAACGAAAGAAGATATCTGCTCAAACCTTTCTGTGCAGGTGCAGACAGTGGCACCCGACATGGCTGCGTTGTCGTTTTCCGCCGGGCAGTCTTGGGGCCGGCGCAGCACGCAGAAACACCTAGATTGAAGATAAGCGCCTTTTTGTCATTGACCTCGACCTACATTGAAGATGCACAATCTTCTTTCAATTCCGGCCGAACGGAAGGAGATATCTGCTCAAAACTTTCTGTGCAGGTGCAGACAATGGCACTCGACATGCCTGCGTTGTCGTTTTCCGCCGGGCACTCTTTGGGCCGGCGCAGCACGCAGAAACACCTAGATTGAAGATAAGCGCCTTTTGCCATTGACCGCGACGAACATAGAAGATGCACAAACGTCTTGCAATTCCGGCCGAATGGAAGGAGATATCTGCTCAAAACTTTCTGTGCAGGTGCAGACAGTGGCACCCGACATGCCTGCGTTGTCGTTTTCCGCCGGGCACTCTTTGGGCCGGAGCAGCACGCAGAAACACCTAGATTGAAGATAAGCGCCTTTTGCCATTGACCGCGACGAACATAGAAGATGCACAAACGTCTTGCAATTCCGGACGAATGGAAGGTGATATCTGCTCAAACCTTTCTGTGCAGGTGCAGACAGTGGCACCCGACATGCCTGCATTGTCGTTTTCAGCCGGGCACTCTTTGGGCCGGCGCAGCACGCAGAAACACCTAGATTGCAGATAAGGGCTTTTTGACATTGACCGCGACCAATATTGAAGATGCACGAACGTCTTGCAATTCCGGCCGAACGAAAGAAGATATCTGCTTAAAACTTTCTGTGCAGGTGCAGACAGTGGCACCCGACATGCCTGCGTTGTCGTTTTCCGCCGGGCACTCTTTGGGCCGGAGCAGCACGCAGAAACACCTAGATTGAAGATAAGCTCCTTTTGTCATTGACCGCGACGAACATAGAAGATGCACAAACTTCTTGCAATTCCGGCCGAATGGAAGGAGATATCTGCTCAAAACTTTCTGTGCAGGTGTAGACAGTGGCACCCGACATGCCTGCGTTGTCGTTTTCCGCCGGGCACTCTTTGGGCCGGCGCAGCACGCAGAAACACCTAGATTGAAGATAAGCGCCTTTTTGTCATTGACCGCGACCTACATTGAAGATGCACAATCTTCTTTCAATTCCGGCCGAACGGAAGGAGATATCTGCTCAAAACTTTCTGTGCAGGTGCAGACAGTGGCACCCGACATGCCTGCGTTGTCGTTTTCCGCCGGGCACTCTTTGGGCCGGCGCAGCACGCAGAAACACCTAGATTGAAGATAAGCGCCTTTTGCCACTGACCGCGACGAACATAGAAGATGCACAAACGTCTTGCAATTCCGGCCGAATGGAAGGAGATATCTGCTCAAAACTTTCTGTGCAGGTGTAGACAGTGGCACCCGACATGCCTGCGTTGTCGTTTTCCGCCGGGCACTCTTTGGGCCGGCGCAGCACGCAGAAACACCTAGATTGAAGATAAGCGCCTTTTTGTCATTGACCGCGACCTACATTGAAGATGCACAATCTTCTTTCAATTCCGGCCGAACGGAAGGAGATATCTGCTCAAAACGTTCTGTGCAGGTGCAGACAGTGGCACCCGACATGCCTGCGTTGTCGTTTTCCGCCGGGCACTCTTTGAGCCGGAGCAGCACGCAGAAACACCTACATTGAAGATAAGCGCCTTTTGCCATTGACCGCGACAAACATAGAAGATGCACAATCTTCTTTCAATTACGGCCGAACGGAAGGAGATATCTGCTCAAAACTTTCTGTGCAGGTGCAGACAGTGGCACCCGACTTGCCTGCGTTGTCGTTTTCCGCCGGGCACTCTTTGGGCCGGCCCAGCACGCAGAAACACCTAGATTGAAGATAAGCGCCTTTTTGTTATTGACCGCGACCTACATTGAAGATGCACAATCTTCTTTCAATTCCGGCCGAACGGAAGGAGATATCTGCTCAAAACTTTCTGTGCAGGTGCAGACAGTGGCACCCGACATGCCTGCGTTGTCGTTTTCCGCCGGGCACTCTTTGGGCCGGCGCAGCACGCAGAAACACCTAGATTGAAGATAAGCGCCTTTTTGTTATTGACCGCGACCTACATTGAAGATGCACAATCTTCTTTCAATTCCGGCCGAACGGAAGGAGATATCTGCTCAAAACTTTCTGTGCAGGTGCAGACAGTGGCACTCGACATGCCTGCGTTGTCGTTTTCCGCCGGGCACTCTTTGGGCCGGCGCAGCACGCAGAAACACCTAGATTGAAGATAAGCGCCTTTTGCCATTGACCGCGACGAACATAGAAGATGCACAAACGTCTTGCAATTCCGGCCGAATGGAAGGAGATATCTGCTCAAAACTTTCTGTGCAGATGCAGACAGTGGCACCCGACATGCCTGCATTGTCGTTTTCAGCCGGGCACTCTTTGGGCCGGCGCAGCACGCAGAAACACCTAGATTGCAGATAAGGGCTTTTTGACATTGACCGCGACCAATATTGAAGATGCACGAACGTCTTGCAATTCCGGCCGAACGAAAGAAGATATCTGCTTAAAACTTTCTGTGCAGGTGCAGACAGTGGCACCCGACATGCCTGCGTTGTCGTTTTCCGCCGGGCACTCTTTGGGCCGGAGCAGCACGCAGAAACACCTAGATTGAAGATAAGCTCCTTTTGTCATTGACCGCGACGAACATAGAAGATGCACAAACTTCTTGCAATTCCGGCCGAATGGAAGGAGATATCTGCTCAAAACTTTCTGTGCAGGTGTAGACAGTGGCACCCGACATGCCTGCGTTGTCGTTTTCCGCCGGGCACTCTTTGGGCCGGCGCAGCACGCAGAAACACCTAGATTGAAGATAAGCGCCTTTTGCCATTGACCGCGACGAAAATAGAAGATGCACAAACGTCTTGCAATTCCGGCCGAATGGAAGGAGATATCTGCTCAAAACTTTCTGTGCAGGTGCAGACAGTGGCACCCGACATGCCTGCGTTGTCGTTTTCCGCCGGGCACTCTTTGGGCCGGAGCAGCACACAGAAACACCTAGATTGAAGATAAGCGCCTTTTTGTCATTGACCGCGACCTACATTGCAGATGCACAAACGTCTTGCAATTCCGGCCGAACGAAAGAAGATATCTGCTCAAAACATACTGTGCAGGTGCAGACAGTGGCACCCGACATGCCTGCGTTGTCGTTTTCCGCCGGGCACTCTTTGGGCCGGCGCAGCACGCAGAAACACCTAGATTGAAGATAAGCGCCTTTTTGTCATTGACCGCGACCTACATTGAAGATGCACAATCTTCTTTCAATTCCGGCCGAACAGAAGGAGATATCTGCTCAAAACTTTCTGTGCAGGTGCAGACAGTGGCACTCGACATGCCTGCGTTGTCGTTATCCGCCGGGCACTCTTTGGGCCGGCGCAGCACGCAGAAACACCTAGATTGAAGATAAGCGCCTTTTGCCATTGACCGCGACGAAAATAGAAGATGCACAAACGTCTTGCAATTCCGGCCGAATGGAAGGAGATATCTGCTCAAAACTTTCTGTGCAGGTGCAGACAGTGGCACCCGACATGCCTGCGTTGTCGTTTTCCGCCGGGCACTCTTTGGGCCGGAGCAGCACGCAGAAACACCTAGATTGAAGATAAGCGCCTTTTTGTCATTGACCGCGACCTACATTGCAGATGCACAAACGTCTTGCAATTCCGGCCGAACGAAAGGAGATATCTGCTCAAAACATACTGTGCAGGTGCAGACAGTGGCACCCGACATGCCTGCGTTGTCGTTTTCCGCCGGGCACTCTTTGGGCCGGCGCAGCACGCAGAAACACCTAGATTGAAGATAAGCGCCTTTTTGTCATTGACCGCGACCTACATTGAAGATGCACAATCTTCTTTCAATTCCGGCCGAACGGAAGGAGATATCTGCTCAAAACTTTCTGTGCAGGTGCAGACAGTGGCACCCGACATGCCTGCGTTGTCGTTTTCCGCCGGGCACTCTTTGGGCCGGCGCAGCACGCAGAAACACCTAGATTGAAGATAAGCGCCTTTTGCCATTGACCGCGACGAACATAGAAGATGCACAAACGTCTTGCAATTCCGGCCGAATGGAAGGAGATATCTGCTCAAAACTTTCTGTGCAGGTGTAGACAGTGGCACCCGACATGCCTGCGTTGTCGTTTTCCGCCGGGCACTCTTTGGGCCGGCGCAGCACGCAGAAACACCTAGATTGAAGATAAGCGCCTTTTTGTCATTGACCGCGACCTACATTGAAGATGCACAATCTTCTTTCAATTCCGGCCGAACGGAAGGAGATATCTGCTCAAAACATTCTGTGCAGGTGCAGACAGTGGCACCCGACATGCCTGCGTTGTCGTTTTCCGCCGGGCACTCTTTGAGCCGGAGCAGCACGCAGAAACACCTACATTGAAGATAAGCGCCTTTTGCCATTGACCGCGACAAACATAGAAGATGCACAATCTTCTTTCAATTACGGCCGAACGGAAGGAGATATCTGCTCAAAACTTTCTGTGCAGGTGCAGACAGTGGCACCCGACATGCCTGCGTTGTCGTTTTCCGCCGGGCACTCTTTGGGCCGGCGCAGCACGCAGAAACACCTAGATTGAAGATAAGCGCCTTTTTGTTATTGACCGCGACCTACATTGAAGATGCACAATCTTCTTTCAATTCCGGCCGAACGGAAGGAGATATCTGCTCAAAACTTTCTGTGCAGGTGCAGACAGTGGCACTCGACATGCCTGCGTTGTCGTTTTCCGCCGGGCACTCTTTGGGCCGGCGCAGCACGCAGAAACACCTAGATTGAAGATAAGCGCCTTTTGCCATTGACCGCGACGAACATAGAAGATGCACAAACGTCTTGCAATTCCGGCCGAATGGAAGGAGATATCTGCTCAAAACTTTCTGTGCAGGTGCAGACAGTGGCACCCGACATGCCTGCGTTGTCGTTTTCCGCCGGGCACTCTTTGGGCCGGAGCAGCAAGCAGAAACACCTAGATTGAAGATAAGCGCCTTTTGCCATTGACCGCGACGAACATAGAAGATGCACAAACGTCTTGCAATTCCGGCCGAATGGAAGGAGATATCTGCTCAAACCTTTCTGTGCAGGTGCAGACAGTGGCACCCGACATGCCTGCGTTGTCGTTTTCCGCCGGGCACTCTTTGGGCCGGAGCAGCACGCAGAAACACCTAGATTGAAGATAAGCTCCTTTTGTCATTGACCGCGACGAACATAGAAGATGCACAAACTTCTTGCAATTCCGGCCGAATGGAAGGAGATATCTGCTCAAAACTTTCTGTGCAGGTGTAGACAGTGGCACCCGACATGCCTGCGTTGTCGTTTTCCGCCGGGCATTCTTTGGGCCGGCGCAGCACGCAGAAACACCTAGATTGAAGATAAGCGCCTTTTTGTCATTGACCGCGACCTACATTGAAGATGCACAATCTTCTTTCAATTACGGCCGAACGGAAGGAGATATTTGCTCAAAACATTCTGTGCAGGTGCAGACAGTGGCACCCGACATGCCTGCGTTGTCGTTTTCCGCCGGGCAGTCTTTGGGCCGGCGCAGCACGCAGAAACACCTAGATTGAAGATAAGCGCCTTTTTGTCATTGACCGCGACCTACATTGAAGATGCACAATCTTCTTTCAATTCCGGCCGAACGGAAGGAGATATCTGCTCAAAACTTTCTGTGCAGGTGCAGACAGTGGCACTCGACATGCCTGCGTTGTCGTTTTCCGCCGGGCACTCTTTGGGCCGGCGCAGCACGCAGAAACACCTAGATTGAAGATAAGCGCCTTTTGCCATTGACCGCGACGAAAATAGAAGATGCACAAACGTCTTGCAATTCCGGCCGAATGGAAGGAGATATCTGCTCAAAACTTTCTGTGCAGGTGCAGACAGTGGCACCCGACATGCCTGCGTTGTCGTTTTCCGCCGGGCACTCTTTGGGCCGGAGCAGCACGCAGAAACACCTAGATTGAAGATAAGCTCCTTTTGTCATTGACCGCGACGAACATAGAAGATGCACAAACTTCTTGCAATTCCGGCCGAATGGAAGGAGATATCTGCTCAAAACTTTCTGTGCAGGTGTAGACAGTGGCACCCGACATGCCTGCGTTGTCGTTTTCCGCCGGGCACTCTTTGGGCCGGCGCAGCACGCAGAAACACCTAGATTGAAGATAAGCGCCTTTTTGTCTTTGACCGCGACCTACATTGAAGATGCACAATCTTCTTTCAATTCCGGCCGAACGGAAGGAGATATCTGCTCAAAACATTCTGTGCAGGTGCAGACAGTGGCACCCGACATGCCTGCGTTGTCGTTTTCGGCCGGGCAGTCTTTGGGCCGGCGCAGAATGCAGAAACACCTAGATTGAAGATAAGCGCCTTTTTGTCATTGACCGCGACCTACATTGAAGATGCACAAACTTCTTTCAATTCCGGCCGAACGGAAGGAGATATCTGCTCAAAACTTTCTGTGCAGGTGCAGACAGTGGCACTCGACATGCCTGCGTTGTCGTTTTCCGCCGGGCACTCTTTGGGCCGGCGCAGCACGCAGAAACACCTAGATTGAAGATAAGCGCCTTTTGCCATTGACCGCAACGAAAATAGAAGATGCACAAACGTCTTGCAATTCCGGCCGAATGGAAGGAGATATCTGCTCAAAACTTTCTGTGCAGGTGCAGACAGTGGCACCCGACATGCCTGCGTTGTCGTTTTCCGCCGGGCACTCTTTGGGCCGGAGCAGCACGCAGAAACACCTAGATTGAAGATAAGCGCCTTTTTGTCATTGACCGCGACGAACATTGCAGATGCACAAACGTCTTGCAATTCCGGCCGAACGAAAGAAGATATCTGCTCAAAACATACTGTGCAGGTGCAGACAGTGGCACCCGACATACCTGCGTTGTCGTTTTCCGCCGGGCACTCTTTGGGCCGGCGCAGCACGCAGAAACACCTAGAATGAAGATAAGCGCCTTTTTGTCATTGTCCGCGACCTACATTGAAGATGCACAATCTTCTTTCAATTCCGGCCGAACGGAAGGAGATATCTGCTCAAAACTTTCTGTGCAGGTGCAGACAGTGGCACCCGACATGCCTGCGTTGTCGTTTTCCGCCGGGCACTCTTTGGGCCGGCGCAGCACGCAGAAACACCTAGATTGAAGATAAGCGCCTTTTGCCATTGACCGCGACGAACATAGAAGATGCACAAACGTCTTGCAATTCCGGCCGAATGGAAGGAGATATCTGCTCAAAACTTTCTGTGCAGGTGCAGACAGTGGCACTCGACATGCCTGCGTTGTCGTTTTCCGCCGGGCACTCTTTGGGCCGGCGCAGCACGCAGAAACACCTAGATTGAAGATAAGCGCCTTTTGCCATTGACCGCGACGAACATAGAAGATGCACAAACGTCTTGCAATTCCGGCCGAATGGAAGGAGATATCTGCTCAAAACTTTCTGTGCAGGTGCAGACAGTGGCACCCGACATGCCTGCGTTGTCGTTTTCCGCCGGGCACTCTTTGGGCCGGCGCAGCACGCAGAAACACCTAGATTGAAGATAAGCGCCTTTTTGTCATTGACCGCGACCTACATTGAAGATGCACAATCTTCTTTCAATTCCGGCCGAACGGAAGGAGATATCTGCTCAAAACTTTCTGTGCAGGTGCAGACAGTGGCACCCGACATGCCTGCGTTGTCGTTTTCCGCCGGGCACTCTTTGGGCCGGAGCAGCACGCAGAAACACCTAGATTGAAGATAAGCTCCTTTTGTCATTGACCGCGACGAACATAGAAGATGCACAAACTTCTTGCAATTCCGGCCCAATGGAAGGAGATATCTGCTCAAAACTTTCTGTGCAGGTGCAGACAGTGGCACCCGACATGCCTGCGTTGTCGTTTTCCGCCGGGCACTCTTTGGGCCGGAGCAGCACGCAGAAACACCTAGATTGAAGATAAGCGCCTTTTTGTCATTGACCGCGACCTACATTGCAGATGCACAAACGTCTTGCAATTCCGGCCGAACGAAAGAAGATATCTGCTCAAAACATACTGTGCAGGTGCAGACAGTGGCACCCGACATGCCTGCGTTGTCGTTTTCCGCCGGGCACTCTTTGGGCCGGCGCAGCACGCAGAAACACCTAGATTGAAGATAAGCGCCTTTTTGTCATTGACCGCGACCTACATTGAAGATGCACAATCTTCTTTCAATTCCGGCCGAACGGAAGGAGATATCTGCTCAAAACATTCTGTGCAGGTGCAGACAGTGGCACCCGACATGCCTGCGTTGTCGTTTTCCGCCGGGCACTCTTTGAGCAGGAGCAGCACGCAGAAACACCTACATTGAAGATAAGCGCCTTTTGCGATTGACCGCGACAAACATAGAAGATGCACAATCTTCTTTCAATTACGGCCGAACGGAAGGAGATATCTGCTCAAAACTTTCTGTGCAGGTGCAGACAGTGGCACCCGACATGCCTGCGTTGTCGTTTTCCGCCGGGCACTCTTTGGGCCGGCGCAGCACGCAGAAACACCTAGATTGAAGATAAGCGCCTTTTTGTTATTGACCGCGACCTACATTGAAGATGCACAATCTTCTTTCAATTCCGGCCGAACGGAAGGAGATATCTGCTCAAAACTTTCTGTGCAGGTGCAGACAGTGGCACTCGACATGCCTGCGTTGTCGTTTTCCGCCGGGCACTCTTTGGGCCGGCGCAGCACGCAGAAACACCTAGATTGAAGATAAGCGCCTTTTGCCATTGACCGCGACGAACATAGAAGATGCACAAACGTCTTGCAATTCCGGCCGAATGGAAGGAGATATCTGCTCAAAACTTTCTGTGCAGGTGCAGACAGTGGCACCCGACATGCCTGCGTTGTCGTTTTCCGCCGGGCACTCTTTGGGCCGGAGCAGCACGCAGAAACACCTAGATTGAAGATAAGCTCCTTTTGTCATTGACCGCGACGAACATAGAAGATGCACAAACTTCTTGCAATTCCGGCCGAATGGAAGGAGATATCTGCTCAAAACTTTCTGTGCAGGTGTAGACAGTGGCACCCGACATGCCTGCGTTGTCGTTTTCCGCCGGGCACTCTTTGGGCCGGCGCAGCACGCAGAAACACCTAGATTGAAGATAAGCGCCTTTTTGTCTTTGACCGCGACCTACATTGAAGATGCACAATCTTCTTTCAATTCCGGCCGAACGGAAGAAGATATCTGCTCAAAACATTCTGTGCAGGTGCAGACAGTGGCACCCGACATGCCTGCGTTGTCGTTTTCGGCCGGGCAGTCTTTGGGCCGGCGCAGAATGCAGAAACACCTAGATTGAAGATAAGCGCCTTTTTGTCATTGACCGCGACCTACATTGAAGATGCACAAACTTCTTTCAATTCCGGCCGAACGGAAGGAGATATCTGCTCAAAACTTTCTGTGCAGGTGCAGACAGTGGCACTCGACATGCCTGCGTTGTCGTTTTCCGCCGGGCACTCTTTGGGCCGGCGCAGCACGCAGAAACACCTAGATTGAAGATAAGCGCCTTTTGCCATTGACCGCAACGAAAATAGAAGATGCACAAACGTCTTGCAATTCCGGCCGAATGGAAGGAGATATCTGCTCAAAACTTTCTGTGCAGGTGCAGACAGTGGCACCCGACATGCCTGCGTTGTCGTTTTCCGCCGGGCACTCTTTGGGCCGGAGCAGCACGCAGAAACACCTAGATTGAAGATAAGCGCCTTTTTGTCATTGACCGCGACGAACATTGCAGATGCACAAACGTCTTGCAATTTCGGCCGAACGAAAGAAGATATCTGCTCAAAACATACTGTGCAGGTGCAGACAGTGGCACCCGACATGCCTGCGTTGTCGTTTTCCGCCGGGCACTCTTTGGGCCGGCGCAGCACGCAGAAACACCTAGATTGAAGATAAGCGCCTTTTTGTCATTGACCGCGACCTACATTGCAGATGCACAAACGTCTTGCAATTCCGGCCGAACGAAAGAAGATATCTGCTCAAAACATACTGTGCAGGTGCAGACAGTGGCACCCGACATGCCTGCGTTGTCGTTTTCCGCCGGGCACTCTTTGGGCCGGCGCAGCACGCAGAAACACCTAGATTGAAGATAAGCGCCTTTTTGTCATTGACCGCGACCTACATTGAAGATGCACAATCTTCTTTCAATTCCGGCCGAACGGAAGGAGATATCTGCTCAAAACATTCTGTGCAGGTGCAGACAGTGGCACCCGACATGCCTGCGTTGTCGTTTTCCGCCGGGCACTCTTTGAGCCGGAGCAGCACGCAGAAACACCTTCATTGAAGATAAGCGCCTTTTGCGATTGACCGCGACAAACATAGAAGATGCACAATCTTCTTTCAATTACGGCCGAACGGAAGGAGATATCTGCTCAAAACTTTCTGTGCAGGTGCAGACAGTGGCACCCGACATGCCTGCGTTGTCGTTTTCCGCCGGGCACTCTTTGGGCCGGCGCAGCACGCAGAAACACCTAGATTGAAGATAAGCGCCTTTTTGTTATTGACCGCGACCTACATTGAAGATGCACAATCTTCTTTCAATTCCGGCCGAACGGAAGGAGATATCTGCTCAAAACTTTCTGTGCAGGTGCAGACAGTGGCACTCGACATGCCTGCGTTGTCGTTTTCCGCCGGGCACTCTTTGGGCCGGCGCAGCACGCAGAAACACCTAGATTGAAGATAAGCGCCTTTTGCCATTGACCGCGACGAACATAGAAGATGCACAAACGTCTTGCAATTCCGGCCGAATGGAAGGAGATATCTGCTCAAAACTTTCTGTGCAGGTGCAGACAGTGGCACCCGACATGCCTGCGTTGTCGTTTTCCGCCGGGCACTCTTTGGGCCGGAGCAGCACGCAGAAACACCTAGATTGAAGATAAGCTCCTTTTGTCATTGACCGCGACGAACATAGAAGATGCACAAACTTCTTGCAATTCCGGCCGAATGGAAGGAGATATCTGCTCAAAACTTTCTGTGCAGGTGTAGACAGTGGCACCCGACATGCCTGCGTTGTCGTTTTCCGCCGGGCACTCTTTGGGCCGGCGCAGCACGCAGAAACACCTAGATTGAAGATAAGCGCCTTTTTGTCATTGACCGCGACCTACATTGAAGATGCACAATCTTCTTTCAATTCCGGCCGAACGGAAGGAGATATTTGCTCAAAACATTCTGTGCAGGTGCAGACAGTGGCACCCGACATGCCTGCGTTGTCGTTTTCCGCCGGGCAGTCTTTGGGCCGGCGCAGCACGCAGAAACACCTAGATTGAAGATAAGCGCCTTTTTGTCATTGACCGCGACCTACATTGAAGATGCACAATCTTCTTTCAATTCCGGCCGAACGGAAGGAGATATCTGCTCAAAACTTTCTGTGCAGGTGCAGACAGTGGCACTCGACATGCCTGCGTTGTCGTTTTCCGCCGGGCACTCTTTGGGCCGGCGCAGCACGCAGAAACACCTAGATTGAAGATAAGCGCCTTTTGCCATTGACCGCGACGAAAATAGAAGATGCACAAACGTCTTGCAATTCCGGCCGAATGGAAGGAGATATCTGCTCAAAACTTTCTGTGCAGGTGCAGACAGTGGCACCCGACATGCCTGCGTTGTCGTTTTCCGCCGGGCACTCTTTGGGCCGGAGCAGCACGCAGAAACACCTAGATTGAAGATAAGCGCCTTTTTGTCATTGACCGCGACCTACATTGCAGATGCACAAACGTCTTGCAATTCCGGCCGAACGAAAGAAGATATCTGCTCAAAACATACTGTGCAGGTGCAGACAGTGGCACCCGACATGCCTGCGTTGTCGTTTTCCGCCGGGCACTCTTTGGGCCGGCGCAGCACGCAGAAACACCTAGATTGCAGGTAAGGGCTTTTTGACATTGACCGCGACCAATATTGAAGATGCACAAACGTCTTGCAATTCTGGCCGAACGAAAGAAGATATCTGCTCAAACCTTTCTGTGCAGGTGCAGACAGTGGCACCCGACATGGCTGCGTTGTCGTTTTCCGCCGGGCAGTCTTGGGGCCGGCGCAGCACGCAGAAACACCTAGATTGAAGATAAGCGCCTTTTTGTCATTGACCGCGACCTACATTGAAGATGCACAATCTTCTTTCAATTCCGGCCGAACGGAAGGAGATATCTGCTCAAAACTTTCTGTGCAGGTGCAGACAGTGGCACTCGACATGCCTGCGTTGTCGTTTTCCGCCGGGCACTCTTTGGGCCGGCGCAGCACGCAGAAACACCTAGATTGAAGATAAGCGCCTTTTTGTTATTGACCGCGACCTACATTGAAGATGCACAATCTTCTTTCAATTCCGGCCGAACGGAAGGAGATATCTGCTCAAAACTTTCTGTGCAGGTGCAGACAGTGGCACTCGACATGCCTGCGTTGTCGTTTTCCGCCGGGCACTCTTTGGGCCGGAGCAGCACGCAGAAACACCTAGATTGAAGATAAGCTCCTTTTGTCATTGACCGCGACGAACATAGAAGATGCACAAACTTCTTGCAATTCCGGCCGAATGGAAGGAGATATCTGCTCAAAACTTTCTGTGCAGGTGTAGACAGTGGCACGCGACATGCCTGCGTTGTCATTTTCCGCCGGGCACTCTTTGGGCCGGCGCAGCACGCAGAAACACCTAGATTGAAGATAAGCGCCTTTTTGTCTTTGACCGCGACCTACATTGAAGATGCACAATCTTCTTTCAATTCCGGCCGAACGGAAGGAGATATCTGCTCAAAACATTCTGTGCAGGTGCAGACAGTGGCACCCGACATGCCTGCGTTGTCGTTTTCGGCCGGGCAGTCTTTGGGCCGGCGCAGAATGCAGAAACACCTAGATTGAAGATAAGCGCCTTTTTGTCATTGACCGCGACCTACATTGAAGATGCACAAACTTCTTTCAATTCCGGCCGAACGGAAGGAGATATCTGCTCAAAACTTTCTGTGCAGGTGCAGACAGTGGCACTCGACATGCCTGCGTTGTCGTTTTCCGCCGGGCACTCTTTGGGCCGGCGCAGCACGCAGAAACACCTAGATTGAAGATAAGCGCCTTTTGCCATTGACCGCAACGAAAATAGAAGATGCACAAACGTCTTGCAATTCCGGCCGAATGGAAGGAGATATCTGCTCAAAACTTTCTGTGCAGGTGCAGACAGTGGCACCCGACATGCCTGCGTTGTCGTTTTCCGCCGGGCACTCTTTGGGCCGTAGCAGCACGCAGAAACACCTAGATTGAAGATAAGCGCCTTTTTGTCATTGACCGCGACGAACATTGCAGATGCACAAACGTCTTGCAATTCCGGCCGAACGAAAGAAGATATCTGCTCAAAACATACTGTGCAGGTGCAGACAGTGGCACCCGACATACCTGCGTTGTCGTTTTCCGCCGGGCACTCTTTGGGCCGGCGCAGCACGCAGAAACACCTAGAATGAAGATAAGCGCCTTTTTGTCATTGTCCGCGACCTACATTGAAGATGCACAATCTTCTTTCAATTCCGGCCGAACGGAAGGAGATATCTGCTCAAAACTTTCTGTGCAGGTGCAGACAGTGGCACCCGACATGCCTGCGTTGTCGTTTTCCGCCGGGCACTCTTTGGGCCGGCGCAGCACGCAGAAACACCTAGATTGAAGATAAGCGCCTTTTGCCATTGACCGCGACGAACATAGAAGATGCACAAACGTCTTGCAATTCCGGCCGAATGGAAGGAGATATCTGCTCAAAACTTTCTGTGCAGGTGCAGACAGTGGCACTCGACATGCCTGCGTTGTTGTTTTCCGCCGGGCACTCTTTGGGCCGGCGCAGCACGCAGAAACACCTAGATTGAAGATAAGCGCCTTTTGCCATTGACCGCGACGAACATAGAAGATGCACAAACGTCTTGCAATTCCGGCCGAATGGAAGGAGATATCTGCTCAAAACTTTCTGTGCAGGTGCAGACAGTGGCACCCGACATGTCTGCGTTGTCGTTTTCCGCCGGGCACTCTTTGGGCCGGCGCAGCACGCAGAAACACCTAGATTGAAGATAAGCGCCTTTTGCCATTGACTGCGACGAATATAGAAGATGCACAAACGTCTTGCAATTCCGGCCGAATGGAAGGAGATATCTGCTCAAAACTTTCTGTGCAGGTGTAGACAGTGGCACCCGACATGCTTGCGTTGTCGTTTTCCGCCGGGCACTCCTTGGGCCGGAGCAGCACGCAGAAACACCTAGATTGAAGATAAGCTCCTTTTGTCATTGACCGCGACGAACATAGAAGATGCACAAACTTCTTGCAATTCCGGCCGAATGGAAGGAGATATCTGCTCAAAACTTTCTGTGCAGGTGTAGACAGTGGCACCCGACATGCCTGCGTTGTCGTTTTCCGCCGGGCACTCTTTGGGCCGGCGCAGCACGCAGAAACACCTAGATTGAAGATAAGCGCCTTTTTGTCATTGACCGCGACCTACATTGAAGATGCACAATCTTCTTTCAATTCCGGCCGAACGGAAGGAGATATCTGCTCAAAACATTCTGTGCAGGTGCAGACAGTGGCACCCGACATGCCTGCGTTGTCGTTTTCCGCCGGGCACTCTTTGAGCCGGAGCAGCACGCAGAAACACCTACATTGAAGATAAGCGCCTTTTGCCATTGACCGCGACCTACATTGAAGATGCACAATCTTCTTTCAATTCCGGCCGAACGGAAGGAGATATCTGCTCAAAACTTTCTGTGCAAGTGCAGACAGTGGCACCCGACATGCCTGCTTTGTCGTTTTCCGCCGGGCACTCTTTGGGCCGGCGCAGCACGCAGAAACACCTAGATTGAAGATAAGCGCCTTTTGCCATTGACCGCGACCTACATTGCAGATGCACAAACGTCTTGCAATTCCGGCCGAACGAAAGAAGATATCTGCTCAAAACATACTGTGCAGGTGCAGACAGTGGCACCCGACATGCCTGCGTTGTCGTTTTCCGCCGGGCACTCTTTGGGCCGGCGCAGCACGCAGAAACACCTAGATTGAAGATAAGCGCCTTTTTGTCATTGACCGCGACCTACATTGAAGATGCACAATCTTCTTTCAATTCCGGCCGAACGGAAGGAGATATCTGCTCAAAACTTTCTGTGCAGGTGCAGACAGTGGCACCCGACATGCCTGCGTTGTCGTTTTCCGCCGGGCACTCTTTGGGCCGGAGCAGCACGCAGAAACACCTAGATTGAAGATAAGCTCCTTTTGTCATTGACCGCGACGAACATAGAAGATGCACAAACTTCTTGCAATTCCGGCCGAATGGAAGGAGATATCTGCTCAAAACATTCTGTGCAGGTGCAGACAGTGGCACTCGACATGCCTGCGTTGTCGTTTTCCGCCGGGCACTCTTTGGGCCGGCGCAGCACGCAGAAACACCTAGATTGAAGATAAGCGCCTTTTGCCATTGACCGCGACGAAAATAGAAGATGCACAAACGTCTTGCAATTCCGGCCCAATGGAAGGAGATATCTGCTCAAAACTTTCTGTGCAGGTGCAGACAGTGGCACCCGACATGCCTGCGTTGTCGTTTTCCGCCGGGCACTCTTTGGGCCGGAGCAGCACGCAGAAACACCTAGATTGAAGATAAGCGCCTTTTTGTCATTGACCGCGACCTACATTGCAGATGCACAAACGTCTTGCAATTCCGGCCGAATGGAAGGAGATATCTGCTCAAAACATTCTGTGCAGGTGCAGACAGTGGCACTCGACATGCCTGCGTTGTCGATTTCCGCCGGGCACTCTTTGGGCCGGCGCAGCACGCAGAAACACCTAGATTGAAGATAAGCGCCTTTTTGTCATTGACCGCGACCTACATTGAAGATGCACAATCTTCTTTCAATTCCGGCCGAACGGAAGGAGATATCTGCTCAAAACATTCTGTGCAGGTGCAGACAGTGGCACCCGACATGCCTGCGTTGTCGTTTTCCGCCGGGCACTCTTTGAGCCGGAGCAGCACGCAGAAACACCTACATTGAAGATAAGCGCCTTTTGCGATTGACCGCGACAAACATAGAAGATGCACAATCTTCTTTCAATTACGGCCGAACGGAAGGAGATATCTGCTCAAAACTTTCTGTGCAGGTGCAGACAGTGGCACCCGACATGCCTGCGTTGTCGTTTTCCGCCGGGCACTCTTTGGGCCGGCGCAGCACGCAGAAACACCTAGATTGAAGATAAGCGCCTTTTTGTTATTGACCGCGACCTACATTGAAGATGCACAATCTTCTTTCAATTCCGGCCGAACGGAAGGAGATATCTGCTCAAAACTTTCTGTGCAGGTGCAGACAGTGGCACTCGACATGCCTGCGTTGTCGTTTTCCGCCGGGCACTCTTTGGGCCGGCGCAGCACGCAGAAACACCTAGATTGAAGATAAGCGCCTTTTGCCATTGACCGCGACGAACATAGAAGATGCACAAACGTCTTGCAATTCCGGCCGAATGGAAGGAGATATCTGCTCAAAACTTTCTGTGCAGGTGCAGACAGTGGCACCCGACATGCCTGCGTTGTCGTTTTCCGCCGGGCACTCTTTGGGCCGGAGCAGCACGCAGAAACACCTAGATTGAAGATAAGCTCCTTTTGTCATTGACCGCGACGAACATAGAAGATGCACAAACTTCTTGCAATTCCGGCCGAATGGAAGGAGATATCTGCTCAAAACTTTCTGTGCAGGTGTAGACAGTGGCACCCGACATGCCTGCGTTGTCGTTTTCCGCCGGGCACTCTTTGGGCCGGCGCAGCACGCAGAAACACCTAGATTGAAGATAAGCGCCTTTTTGTCTTTGACCGCGACCTACATTGAAGATGCACAATCTTCTTTCAATTCCGGCCGAACGGAAGAAGATATCTGCTCAAAACATTCTGTGCAGGTGCAGACAGTGGCACCCGACATGCCTGCGTTGGCGTTTTCGGCCGGGCAGTCTTTGGGCCGGCGCAGAATGCAGAAACACCTAGATTGAAGATAAGCGCCTTTTTGTCATTGACCGCGACCTACATTGAAGATGCACAAACTTCTTTCAATTCCGGCCGAACGGAAGGACATATCTGCTCAAAACTTTCTGTGCAGGTGCAGACAGTGGCACTCGACATGCCTGCGTTGTCGTTTTCCGCCGGGCACTCTTTGGGCCGGCGCAGCACGCAGAAACACCTAGATTGAAGATAAGCGCCTTTTGCCATTGACCGCAACGAAAATAGAAGATGCACAAACGTCTTGCAATTCCGGCCGAATGGAAGGAGATATCTGCTCAAAACTTTCTGTGCAGGTGCAGACAGTGGCACCCGACATGCCTGCGTTGTCGTTTTCCGCCGGGCACTCTTTGGGCCGGAGCAGCACGCAGAAACACCTAGATTGAAGATAAGCGCCTTTTTGTCATTGACCGCGACGAACATTGCAGATGCACAAACGTCTTGCAATTTCGGCCGAACGAAAGAAGATATCTGCTCAAAACATACTGTGCAGGTGCAGACAGTGGCACCCGACATGCCTGCGTTGTCGTTTTCCGCCGGGCACTCTTTGGGCCGGCGCAGCACGCAGAAACACCTAGATTGAAGATAAGCGCATTTTTGTCATTGTCCGCGACCTACATTGAAGATGCACAATCTTCTTTCAATTCCGGCTGAACGGAAGGAGATATCTGCTCAAAACTTTCTGTGCAGATGCAGACAGTGGCACCCGACATGCCTGCGTTGTCGTTTTCCGCCGGGCACTCTTTGGGCCGGCGCAGCACGCAGAAACACCTAGATTGAAGATAAGCGCCTTTTGCCATTGACCGCGACGAATATAGAAGATGCACAAACGTCTTGCAATTCCGGCCGAATGGAAGGAGATATCTGCTCAAAACTTTCTGTGCAGGTGCAGACAGTGGCACTCGACATGCCTGCGTTGTCGTTTTCCGCCGGGCACTCTTTGGGCCGGCGCAGCACGCAGAAACACCTAGATTGAAGATAAGCGCCTTTTTGTCATTGACCGCGACCTACATTGCAGATGCACAAACGTCTTGCAATTCCGGCCGAACGAAAGAAGATATCTGCTCAAAACATACTGTGCAGGTGCAGACAGTGGCACCCGACATGCCTGCGTTGTCGTTTTCCGCCGGGCACTCTTTGGGCCGGCGCAGCACGCAGAAACACCTAGATTGAAGATAAGCGCCTTTTTGTCATTGACCGCGACCTACATTGAAGATGCACAATCTTCTTTCAATTCCGGCCGAACGGAAGGAGATATCTGCTCAAAACATTCTGTGCAGGTGCAGACAGTGGCACCCGACATGCCTGCGTTGTCGTTTTCCGCCGGGCACTCTTTGAGCCGGAGCAGCACGCAGAAACACCTTCATTGAAGATAAGCGCCTTTTGCGATTGACCGCGACAAACATAGAAGATGCACAATCTTCTTTCAATTACGGCCGAACGGAAGGAGATATCTGCTCAAAACTTTCTGTGCAGGTGCAGACAGTGGCACCCGACATGCCTGCGTTGTCGTTTTCCGCCGGGCACTCTTTGGGCCGGCGCAGCACGCAGAAACACCTAGATTGAAGATAAGCGCCTTTTTGTTATTGACCGCGACCTACATTGAAGATGCACAATCTTCTTTCAATTCCGGCCGAATGGAAGGAGATATCTGCTCAAAACTTTCTGTGCAGGTGCAGACAGTGGCACCCGACATGCCTGCGTTGTCGTTTTCCGCCGGGCACTCTTTGGGCCGGAGCAGCACGCAGAAACACCTAGATTGAAGATAAGCTCCTTTTGTCATTGACCGCGACGAACATAGAAGATGCACAAACTTCTTGCAATTCCGGCCGAATGGAAGGAGATATCTGCTCAAAACTTTCTGTGCAGGTGTAGACAGTGGCACCCGACATGCCTGCGTTGTCGTTTTCCGCCGGGCACTCTTTGGGCCGGCGCAGCACGCAGAAACACCTAGATTGAAGATAAGCGCCTTTTTGTCATTGACCGCGACCTACATTGAAGATGCACAATCTTCTTTCAATTCCGGCCGAACGGAAGGAGATATTTGCTCAAAACATTCTGTGCAGGTGCAGACAGTGGCACCCGACATGCCTGCGTTGTCGTTTTCCGCCGGGCAGTCTTTGGGCCGGCGCAGCACGCAGAAACACCTAGATTGAAGATAAGCGCCTTTTTGTCATTGACCGCGACCTACATTGAAGATGCACAATCTTCTTTCAATTCCGGCCGAACGGAAGGAGATATCTGCTCAAAACTTTCTGTGCAGGTGCAGACAGTGGCACCCGACATGCCTGCGTTGTCGTTTTCCGCCGGGCACTCTTTGGGCCGGCGCAGCACGCAGAAACACCTAGATTGAAGATAAGCGCCTTTTGCCATTGACCGCGACGAATATAGAAGATGCACAAACGTCTTGCAATTCCGGCCGAATGGAAGGAGATATCTGCTCAAAACTTTCTGTGCAGGTGTAGACAGTGGCACCCGACATGCCTGCGTTGTCGTTTTCCGCCGGGCACTCTTTGGGCCGGAGCAGCACGCAGAAACACCTAGATTGAAGATAAGCTCCTTTTGTCATTGACCGCGACGAACATAGAAGATGCACAAACTTCTTGCAATTCCGGCCGAATGGAAGGAGATATCTGCTCAAAACTTTCTGTGCAGGTGTAGACAGTGGCACCCGACATGCCTGCGTTGTCGTTTTCCGCCGGGCACTCTTTGGGCCGGCGCAGCACGCAGAAACACCTAGATTGAAGATAAGCGCCTTTTTGTCATTGACCGCGACCTACATTGAAGATGCACAATCTTCTTTCAATTCCGGCCGAACGGAAGGAGATATCTGCTCAAAACATTCTGTGCAGGTGCAGACAGTGGCACCCGACATGCCTGCGTTGTCGTTTTCCGCCGGGCACTCTTTGAGCCGGAGCAGCACGCAGAAACACCTACATTGAAGATAAGCGCCTTTTGCCATTGACCGCGACCTACATTGAAGATGCACAATCTTCTTTCAATTCCGGCCGAACGGAAGGAGATATCTGCTCAAAACTTTCTGTGCAAGTGCAGACAGTGGCACCCGACATGCCTGCGTTGTCGTTTTCCGCCGGGCACTCTTTGGGCCGGCGCAGCACGCAGAAACACCTAGATTGAAGATAAGCGCCTTTTGCCATTGACCGCGACCTACATTGCAGATGCACAAACGTCTTGCAATTCCGGCCGAACGAAAGAAGATATCTGCTCAAAACATACTGTGCAGGTGCAGACAGTGGCACCCGACATGCCTGCGTTGTCGTTTTCCGCCGGGCACTCTTTGGGCCGGCGCAGCACGCAGAAACACCTAGATTGAAGATAAGCGCCTTTTTGTCATTGACCGCGACCTACATTGAAGATGCACAATCTTCTTTCAATTCCGGCCGAACGGAAGGAGATATCTGCTCAAAACTTTCTGTGCAGGTGCAGACAGTGGCACCCGACATGCCTGCGTTGTCGTTTTCCGCCGGGCACTCTTTGGGCCGGAGCAGCACGCAGAAACACCTAGATTGAAGATAAGCTCCTTTTGTCATTGACCGCGACGAACATAGAAGATGCACAAACTTCTTGCAATTCCGGCCGAATGGAAGGAGATATCTGCTCAAAACATTCTGTGCAGGTGCAGACAGTGGCACTCGACATGCCTGCGTTGTCGTTTTCCGCCGGGCACTCTTTGGGCCGGCGCAGCACGCAGAAACACCTAGATTGAAGATAAGCGCCTTTTGCCATTGACCGCGACGAAAATAGAAGATGCACAAACGTCTTGCAATTCCGGCCCAATGGAAGGAGATATCTGCTCAAAACTTTCTGTGCAGGTGCAGACAGTGGCACCCGACATGCCTGCGTTGTCGTTTTCCGCCGGGCACTCTTTGGGCCGGAGCAGCACGCAGAAACACCTAGATTGAAGATAAGCGCCTTTTTGTCATTGACCGCGACCTACATTGCAGATGCACAAACGTCTTGCAATTCCGGCCGAACGAAAGAAGATATCTGCTCAAAACATACTGTGCAGGTGCAGACAGTGGCACCCGACATGCCTGCGTTGTCGATTTCCGCCGGGCACTCTTTGGGCCGGCGCAGCACGCAGAAACACCTAGATTGAAGATAAGCGCCTTTTTGTCATTGACCGCGACCTACATTGAAGATGCACAATCTTCTTTCAATTCCGGCCGAACGGAAGGAGATATCTGCTCAAAACATTCTGTGCAGGTGCAGACAGTGGCACCCGACATGCCTGCGTTGTCGTTTTCCGCCGGGCACTCTTTGAGCCGGAGCAGCACGCAGAAACACCTACATTGAAGATAAGCGCCTTTTGCGATTGACCGCGACAAACATAGAAGATGCACAATCTTCTTTCAATTACGGCCGAACGGAAGGAGATATCTGCTCAAAACTTTCTGTGCAGGTGCAGACAGTGGCACCCGACATGCCTGCGTTGTCGTTTTCCGCCGGGGACTCTTTGGGCCGGCGCAGCACGCAGAAACACCTAGATTGAAGATAAGCGCCTTTTTGTTATTGACCGCGACCTACATTGAAGATGCACAATCTTCTTTCAATTCCGGCCGAACGGAAGGAGATATCTGCTCAAAACTTTCTGTGCAGGTGCAGACAGTGGCACTCGACATGCCTGCGTTGTCGTTTTCCGCCGGGCACTCTTTGGGCCGGCGCAGCACGCAGAAACACCTAGATTGAAGATAAGCGCCTTTTGCCATTGACCGCGACGAACATAGAAGATGCACAAACGTCTTGCAATTCCGGCCGAATGGAAGGAGATATCTGCTCAAAACTTTCTGTGCAGGTGCAGACAGTGGCACCCGACATGCCTGCGTTGTCGTTTTCCGCCGGGCACTCTTTGGGCCGGAGCAGCACGCAGAAACACCTAGATTGAAGATAAGCTCCTTTTGTCATTGACCGCGACGAACATAGAAGATGCACAAACTTCTTACAATTCCGGCCGAATGGAAGGAGATATCTGCTCAAAACTTTCTGTGCAGGTGTAGACAGTGGCACCCGACATGCCTGCGTTGTCGTTTTCCGCCGGGCACTCTTTGGGCCGGCGCAGCACGCAGAAACACCTAGATTGAAGATAAGCGCCTTTTTGTCTTTGACCGCGACCTACATTGAAGATGCACAATCTTCTTTCAATTCCGGCCGAACGGAAGAAGATATCTGCTCAAAACATTCTGTGCAGGTGCAGACAGTGGCACCCGACATGCCTGCGTTGTCGTTTTCGGCCGGGCAGTCTTTGGGCCGGCGCAGAATGCAGAAACACCTAGATTGAAGATAAGCGCCTTTTTGTCATTGACCGCGACCTACATTGAAGATGCACAAACTTCTTTCAATTCCGGCCGAACGGAAGGAGATATCTGCTCAAAACTTTCTGTGCAGGTGCAGACAGTGGCACTCGACATGGCTGCGTTGTCGTTTTCCGCCGGGCACTCTTTGGGCCGGCGCAGCACGCAGAAACACCTAGATTGAAGATAAGCGCCTTTTGCCATTGACCGCAACGAAAATAGAAGATGCACAAACGTCTTGCAATTCCGGCCGAATGGAAGGAGATATCTGCTCAAAACTTTCTGTGCAGGTGCAGACAGTGGCACCCGACATGCCTGCGTTGTCGTTTTCCGCCGGGCACTCTTTGGGCCGGAGCAGCACGCAGAAACACCTAGATTGAAGATAAGCGCCTTTTTGTCATTGACCGCGACCTACATTGCAGATGCACAAACGTCTTGCAATTCCGGCCGAACGAAAGAAGATATCTGCTCAAAACATACTGTGCAGGTGCAGACAGTGGCACCCGACATGCCTGCGTTGTCGATTTCCGCCGGGCACTCTTTGGGCCGGCGCAGCACGCAGAAACACCTAGATTGAAGATAAGCGCCTTTTTGTCATTGACCGCGACCTACATTGAAGATGCACAATCTTCTTTCAATTCCGGCCGAACGGAAGGAGATATCTGCTCAAAACATTCTGTGCAGGTGCAGACAGTGGCACCCGACATGCCTGCGTTGTCGTTTTCCGCCGGGCACTCTTTGAGCCGGAGCAGCACGCAGAAACACCTACATTGAAGATAAGCGCCTTTTGCGATTGACCGCGACAAACATAGAAGATGCACAATCTTCTTTCAATTACGGCCGAACGGAAGGAGATATCTGCTCAAAACTTTCTGTGCAGGTGCAGACAGTGGCACCCGACATGCCTGCGTTGTCGTTTTCCGCCGGGCACTCTTTGGGCCGGCGCAGCACGCAGAAACACCTAGATTGAAGATAAGCGCCTTTTTGTTATTGACCGCGACCTACATTGAAGATGCACAATCTTCTTTCAATTCCGGCCGAACGGAAGGAGATATCTGCTCAAAACTTTCTGTGCAGGTGCAGACAGTGGCACTCGACATGCCTGCGTTGTCGTTTTCCGCCGGGCACTCTTTGGGCCGGCGCAGCACGCAGAAACACCTAGATTGAAGATAAGCGCCTTTTGCCATTGACCGCGACGAACATAGAAGATGCACAAACGTCTTGCAATTCCGGCCGAATGGAAGGAGATATCTGCTCAAAACTTACTGTGCAGGTGCAGACAGTGGCACCCGACATGCCTGCGTTGTCGTTTTCCGCCGGGCACTCTTTGGGCCGGAGCAGCACGCAGAAACACCTAGATTGAAGATAAGCTCCTTTTGTCATTGACCGCGACGAACATAGAAGATGCACAAACTTCTTGCAATTCCGGCCGAATGGAAGGAGATATCTGCTCAAAACTTTCTGTGCAGGTGTAGACAGTGGCACCCGACATGCCTGCGTTGTCGTTTTCCGCCGGGCACTCTTTGGGCCGGCGCAGCACGCAGAAACACCTAGATTGAAGATAAGCGCCTTTTTGTCTTTGACCGCGACCTACATTGAAGATGCACAATCTTCTTTCAATTCCGGCCGAACGGAAGAAGATATCTGCTCAAAACATTCTGTGCAGGTGCAGACAGTGGCACCCGACATGCCTGCGTTGTCGTTTTCGGCCGGGCAGTCTTTGGGCCGGCGCAGAATGCAGAAACACCTAGATTGAAGATAAGCGCCTTTTTGTCATTGACCGCGACCTACATTGAAGATGCACAAACTTCTTTCAATTCCGGCCGAACGGAAGGACATATCTGCTCAAAACTTTCTGTGCAGGTGCAGACAGTGGCACTCGACATGCCTGCGTTGTCGTTTTCCGCCGGGCACTCTTTGGGCCGGCGCAGCACGCAGAAACACCTAGATTGAAGATAAGCGCCTTTTGCCATTGACCGCAACGAAAATAGAAGATGCACAAACGTCTTGCAATTCCGGCCGAATGGAAGGAGATATCTGCTCAAAACTTTCTGTGCAGGTGCAGACAGTGGCACCCGACATGCCTGCGTTGTCGTTTTCCGCCGGGCACTCTTTGGGCCGGAGCAGCACGCAGAAACACCTAGATTGAAGATAAGCGCCTTTTTGTCATTGACCGCGACGAACATTGCAGATGCACAAACGTCTTGCAATTTCGGCCGAACGAAAGAAGATATCTGCTCAAAACATACTGTGCAGGTGCAGACAGTGGCACCCGACATGCCTGCGTTGTCGTTTTCCGCCGGGCACTCTTTGGGCCGGCGCAGCACGCAGAAACACCTAGATTGAAGATAAGCGCATTTTTGTCATTGTCCGCGACCTACATTGAAGATGCACAATCTTCTTTCAATTCCGGCTGAACGGAAGGAGATATCTGCTCAAAACTTTCTGTGCAGATGCAGACAGTGGCACCCGACATGCCTGCGTTGTCGTTTTCCGCCGGGCACTCTTTGGGCCGGCGCAGCACGCAGAAACACCTAGATTGAAGATAAGCGCCTTTTGCCATTGACCGCGACGAATATAGAAGATGCACAAACGTCTTGCAATTCCGGCCGAATGGAAGGAGATATCTGCTCAAAACTTTCTGTGCAGGTGCAGACAGTGGCACTCGACATGCCTGCGTTGTCGTTTTCCGCCGGGCACTCTTTGGGCCGGCGCAGCACGCAGAAACACCTAGATTGAAGATAAGCGCCTTTTTGTCATTGACCGCGACCTACATTGCAGATGCACAAACGTCTTGCAATTCCGGCCGAACGAAAGAAGATATCTGCTCAAAACATACTGTGCAGGTGCAGACAGTGGCACCCGACATGCCTGCGTTGTCGTTTTCCGCCGGGCACTCTTTGGGCCGGCGCAGCACGCAGAAACACCTAGATTGAAGATAAGCGCCTTTTTGTCATTGACCGCGACCTACATTGAAGATGCACAATCTTCTTTCAATTCCGGCCGAACGGAAGGAGATATCTGCTCAAAACATTCTGTGCAGGTGCAGACAGTGGCACCCGACATGCCTGCGTTGTCGTTTTCCGCCGGGCACTCTTTGAGCCGCAGCAGCACGCAGAAACACCTTCATTGAAGATAAGCGCCTTTTGCGATTGACCGCGACAAACATAGAAGATGCACAATCTTCTTTCAATTACGGACGAACGGAAGGAGATATCTGCTCAAAACTTTCTGTGCAGGTGCAGACAGTGGCACCCGACATGCCTGCGTTGTCGTTTTCCGCCGGGCACTCTTTGGGCCGGCGCAGCACGCAGAAACACCTAGATTGAAGATAAGCGCCTTTTTGTTATTGACCGCGACCTACATTGAAGATGCACAATCTTCTTTCAATTCCGGCCGAACGGAAGGAGATATCTGCTCAAAACTTTCTGTGCAGGTGCAGACAGTGGCACTCGACATGCCTGCGTTGTCGTTTTCCGCCGGGCACTCTTTGGGCCGGCGCAGCACGCAGAAACACCTAGATTGAAGATAAGCGCCTTTTGCCATTGACCGCGACGAACATAGAAGATGCACAAACGTCTTGCAATTCCGGCCGAATGGAAGGAGATATCTGCTCAAAACTTTCTGTGCAGGTGCAGACAGTGGCACCCGACATGCCTGCGTTGTCGTTTTCCGCCGGGCACTCTTTGGGCCGGCGCAGCACGCAGAAACACCTAGATTGAAGATAAGCTCCTTTTGTCATTGACCGCGACGAACATAGAAGATGCACAAACTTCTTGCAATTCCGGCCGAATGGAAGGAGATATCTGCTCAAAACTTTCTGTGCAGGTGTAGACAGTGGCACCCGACATGCCTGCGTTGTCGTTTTCCGCCGGGCACTCTTTGGGCCGGCGCAGCACGCAGAAACACCTAGATTGAAGATAAGCGCCTTTTTGTCATTGACCGCGACCTACATTGAAGATGCACAATCTTCTTTCAATTCCGGCCGAACGGAAGGAGATATTTGCTCAAAACATTCTGTGCAGGTGCAGACAGTGGCACCCGACATGCCTGCGTTGTCGTTTTCCGCCGGGCAGTCTTTGGGCCGGCGCAGCACGCAGAAACACCTAGATTGAAGATAAGCGCCTTTTTGTCATTGACCGCGACCTACATTGAAGATGCACAATCTTCTTTCAATTCCGGCCGAACGGAAGGAGATATCTGCTCAAAACTTTCTGTGCAGGTGCAGACAGTGGCACCCGACATGCCTGCGTTGTCGTTTTCCGCCGGGCACTCTTTGGGCCGGCGCAGCACGCAGAAACACCTAGATTGAAGATAAGCGCCTTTTGCCATTGACCGCGACGAATATAGAAGATGCACAAACGTCTTGCAATTCCGGCCGAATGGAAGGAGATATCTGCTCAAAACTTTCTGTGCAGGTGTAGACAGTGGCACCCGACATGCCTGCGTTGTCGTTTTCCGCCGGGCACTCTTTGGGCCGGAGCAGCACGCAGAAACACCTAGATTGAAGATAAGCTCCTTTTGTCATTGACCGCGACGAACATAGAAGATGCACAAACTTCTTGCAATTCCGGCCGAATGGAAGGAGATATCTGCTCAAAACTTTCTGTGCAGGTGTAGACAGTGGCACCCGACATGCCTGCGTTGTCGTTTTCCGCCGGGCACTCTTTGGGCCGGCGCAGCACGCAGAAACACCTAGATTGAAGATAAGCGCCTTTTTGTCATTGACCGCGACCTACATTGAAGATGCACAATCTTCTTTCAATTCCGGCCGAACGGAAGGAGATATCTGCTCAAAACATTCTGTGCAGGTGCAGACAGTGGCACCCGACATGCCTGCGTTGTCGTTTTCCGCCGGGCACTCTTTGAGCCGGAGCAGCACGCAGAAACACCTACATTGAAGATAAGCGCCTTTTGCCATTGACCGCGACCTACATTGAAGATGCACAATCTTCTTTCAATTCCGGCCGAACGGAAGGAGATATCTGCTCAAAACTTTCTGTGCAAGTGCAGACAGTGGCACCCGACATGCCTGCGTTGTCGTTTTCCGCCGGGCACTCTTTGGGCCGGCGCAGCACGCAGAAACACCTAGATTGAAGATAAGCGCCTTTTGCCATTGACCGCGACCTACATTGCAGATGCACAAACGTCTTGCAATTCCGGCCGAACGAAAGAAGATATCTGCTCAAAACATACTGTGCAGGTGCAGACAGTGGCACCCGACATGCCTGCGTTGTCGTTTTCCGCCGGGCACTCTTTGGGCCGGCGCAGCACGCAGAAACACCTAGATTGAAGATAAGCGCCTTTTTGTCATTGACCGCGACCTACATTGAAGATGCACAATCTTCTTTCAATTCCGGCCGAACGGAAGGAGATATCTGCTCAAAACTTTCTGTGCAGGTGCAGACAGTGGCACCCGACATGCCTGCGTTGTCGTTTTCCGCCGGGCACTCTTTGGGCCGGAGCAGCACGCAGAAACACCTAGATTGAAGATAAGCTCCTTTTGTCATTGACCGCGACGAACATAGAAGATGCACAAACTTCTTGCAATTCCGGCCGAATGGAAGGAGATATCTGCTCAAAACATTCTGTGCAGGTGCAGACAGTGGCACTCGACATGCCTGCGTTGTCGTTTTCCGCCGGGCACTCTTTGGGCCGGCGCAGCACGCAGAAACACCTAGATTGAAGATAAGCGCCTTTTGCCATTGACCGCGACGAAAATAGAAGATGCACAAACGTCTTGCAATTCCGGCCCAATGGAAGGAGATATCTGCTCAAAACTTTCTGTGCAGGTGCAGACAGTGGCACCCGACATGCCTGCGTTGTCGTTTTCCGCCGGGCACTCTTTGGGCCGGAGCAGCACGCAGAAACACCTAGATTGAAGATAAGCGCCTTTTTGTCATTGACCGCGACCTACATTGCAGATGCACAAACGTCTTGCAATTCCGGCCGAACGAAAGAAGATATCTGCTCAAAACATACTGTGCAGGTGCAGACAGTGGCACCCGACATGCCTGCGTTGTCGATTTCCGCCGGGCACTCTTTGGGCCGGCGCAGCACGCAGAAACACCTAGATTGAAGATAAGCGCCTTTTTGTCATTGACCGCGACCTACATTGAAGATGCACAATCTTCTTTCAATTCCGGCCGAACGGAAGGAGATATCTGCTCAAAACATTCTGTGCAGGTGCAGACAGTGGCACCCGACATGCCTGCGTTGTCGTTTTCCGCCGGGCACTCTTTGAGCCGGAGCAGCACGCAGAAACACCTACATTGAAGATAAGCGCCTTTTGCGATTGACCGCGACAAACATAGAAGATGCACAATCTTCTTTCAATTACGGCCGAACGGAAGGAGATATCTGCTCAAAACTTTCTGTGCAGGTGCAGACAGTGGCACCCGACATGCCTGCGTTGTCGTTTTCCGCCGGGGACTCTTTGGGCCGGCGCAGCACGCAGAAACACCTAGATTGAAGATAAGCGCCTTTTTGTTATTGACCGCGACCTACATTGAAGATGCACAATCTTCTTTCAATTCCGGCCGAACGGAAGGAGATATCTGCTCAAAACTTTCTGTGCAGGTGCAGACAGTGGCACTCGACATGCCTGCGTTGTCGTTTTCCGCCGGGCACTCTTTGGGCCGGCGCAGCACGCAGAAACACCTAGATTGAAGATAAGCGCCTTTTGCCATTGACCGCGACGAACATAGAAGATGCACAAACGTCTTGCAATTCCGGCCGAATGGAAGGAGATATCTGCTCAAAACTTTCTGTGCAGGTGCAGACAGTGGCACCCGACATGCCTGCGTTGTCGTTTTCGGCCGGGCAGTCTTTGGGCCGGAGCAGCACGCAGAAACACCTAGATTGAAGATAAGCTCCTTTTGTCATTGACCGCGACGAACATAGAAGATGCACAAACTTCTTGCAATTCCGGCCGAATGGAAGGAGATATCTGCTCAAAACTTTCTGTGCAGGTGTAGACAGTGGCACCCGACATGCCTGCGTTGTCGTTTTCCGCCGGGCACTCTTTGGGCCGGCGCAGCACGCAGAAACACCTAGATTGAAGATAAGCGCCTTTTTGTCTTTGACCGCGACCTACATTGAAGATGCACAATCTTCTTTCAATTCCGGCCGAACGGAAGAAGATATCTGCTCAAAACATTCTGTGCAGGTGCAGACAGTGGCACCCGACATGCCTGCGTTGTCGTTTTCGGCCGGGCAGTCTTTGGGCCGGCGCAGAATGCAGAAACACCTAGATTGAAGATAAGCGCCTTTTTGTCATTGACCGCGACCTACATTGAAGATGCACAAACTTCTTTCAATTCCGGCCGAACGGAAGGAGATATCTGCTCAAAACTTTCTCTGCAGGTGCAGACAGTGGCACTCGACATGCCTGCGTTGTCGTTTTCCGCCGGGCACTCTTTGGGCCGGCGCAGCACGCAGAAACACCTAGATTGAAGATAAGCGCCTTTTGCCATTGACCGCAACGAAAATAGAAGATGCACAAACGTCTTGCAATTCCGGCCGAATGGAAGGAGATATCTGCTCAAAACTTTCTGTGCAGGTGCAGACAGTGGCACCCGACATGCCTGCGTTGTCGTTTTCCGCCGGGCACTCTTTGGGCCGGAGCAGCACGCAGAAACACCTAGATTGAAGATAAGCGCCTTTTGCCATTGACCGCGACCTACATTGCAGATGCACAAACGTCTTGCAATTCCGGCCGAACGAAAGAAGATATCTGCTCAAAACATACTGTGCAGGTGCAGACAGTGGCACACGACATGCGTGCGTTGTCGTTTTCCGCCGGGCACTCTTTGGGCCGGCGCAGCACGCAGAAACACCTAGAATGAAGATAAGCGCCTTTTTGTCATTGTCCGCGACCTACATTGAAGATGCACAATCTTCTTTCAATTCCGGCCGAACGGAAGGAGATATCTGCTCAAAACTTTCTGTGCAGGTGCAGACAGTGGCACCCGACATGCCTGCGTTGTCGTTTTCCGCCGGGCACTCTTTGGGCCGGAGCAGCATGCAGAAACACCTAGATTGAAGATAAGCGCCTTTTTGTCATTGACCGCGACCTACATTGCAGATGCACAAACGTCTTGCAATTCCGGCCGAACGAAAGAAGATATCTGCTCAAAACATACTGTGCAGGTGCAGACAGTGGCACCCGACATGCCTGCGTTGTCGTTTTCCGCCGGGCACTCTTTGGGCCGGCGCAGCACGCAGAAACACCTAGATTGCAGGTAAGGGCTTTTTGACATTGACCGCGACCAATATTGAAGATGCACAAACGTCTTGCAATTCTGGCCGAACGAAAGAAGATATCTGCTCAAACCTTTCTGTGCAGGTGCAGACAGTGGCACCCGACATGGCTGCGTTGTCGTTTTCCGCCGGACAGTCTTGGGGCCGGCGCAGCACGCAGAAACACCTAGATTGAAGATAAGCGCCTTTTTGTCATTGACCTCGACCTACATTGAAGATGCACAATCTTCTTTCAATTCCGGCCGAACGGAAGGAGATATCTGCTCAAAACTTTCTGTGCAGGTGCAGACAGTGGCACTCGACATGCCTGCGTTGTCGTTTTCCGCCGGGCACTCTTTGGGCCGGCGCAGCACGCAGAAACACCTAGATTGAAGATAAGCGCCTTTTGCCATTGACCGCGACGAACATAGAAGATGCACAAACGTCTTGCAATTCCGGCCGAATGGAAGGAGATATCTGCTCAAAACTTTCTGTGCAGGTGCAGACAGTGGCACCCGACATGCCTGCGTTGTCGTTTTCCGCCGGGCACTCTTTGGGCCGGAGCAGCACGCAGAAACACCTAGATTGAAGATAAGCGCCTTTTTGTCATTGACCGCGACCTACATTGCAGATGCACAAACGTCTTGCAATTCCGGCCGAACGAAAGAAGATATCTGCTCAAAACATACTGTGCAGGTGCAGACAGTGGCACCCGACATGCCTGCGTTGTCGTTTTCCGCCGGGCACTCTTTGGGCCGGCGCAGCACGCAGAAACACCTAGATTGCAGGTAAGGGCTTTTTGACATTGACCGCGACCAATATTGAAGATGCACAAACGTCTTGCAATTCTGGCCGAACGAAAGAAGATATCTGCTCAAACCTTTCTGTGCAGGTGCAGACAGTGGCACCCGACATGGCTGCGTTGTCGTTTTCCGCCGGACAGTCTTGGGGCCGGCGCAGCACGCAGAAACACCTAGATTGAAGATAAGCGCCTTTTTGTCATTGACCTCGACCTACATTGAAGATGCACAATCTTCTTTCAATTCCGGCCGAACGGAAGGAGATATCTGCTCAAAACTTTCTGTGCAGGTGCAGACAGTGGCACTCGACATGCCTGCGTTGTCGTTTTCCGCCGGGCACTCTTTGGGCCGGCGCAGCACGCAGAAACACCTAGATTGAAGATAAGCGCCTTTTGCCATTGACCGCGACGAACATAGAAGATGCACAAACGTCTTGCAATTCCGGCCGAATGGAAGGAGATATCTGCTCAAACCTTTCTGTGCAGGTGCAGACAGTGGCACCCGACATGCCTGCATTGTCGTTTTCAGCCGGGCACTCTTTGGGCCGGCGCAGCACGCAGAAACACCTAGATTGCAGATAAGGGCTTTTTGACATTGACCGCGACCAATATTGAAGATGCACGAACGTCTTGCAATTCCGGCCGAACGAAAGAAGATATCTGCTTAAAACTTTCTGTGCAGGTGCAGACAGTGGCACCCGACATGCCTGCGTTGTCGTTTTCCGCCGGGCACTCTTTGGGCCGGAGCAGCACGCAGAAACACCTAGATTGAAGATAAGCTCCTTTTGTCATTGACCGCGACGAACATAGAAGATGCACAAACTTCTTGCAATTCCGGCCGAATGGAAGGAGATATCTGCTCAAAACTTTCTGTGCAGGTGTAGACAGTGGCACCCGACATGCCTGCGTTGTCGTTTTCCGCCGGGCACTCTTTGGGCCGGCGCAGCACGCAGAAACACCTAGATTGAAGATAAGCGCCTTTTTGTCATTGACCGCGACCTACATTGAAGATGCACAATCTTCTTTCAATTCCGGCCGAACGGAAGGAGATATTTGCTCAAAACATTCTGTGCACGTGCAGACAGTGGCACCCGACATGCCTGCGTTGTCGTTTTCCGCCGGGCAGTCTTTGGGCCGGCGCAGCACGCAGAAACACCTAGATTGAAGATAAGCGCCTTTTTGTCATTGACCGCGACCTACATTGAAGATGCACAATCTTCTTTCAATTCCGGCCGAACGGAAGGAGATATCTGCTCAAAACTTTCTGTGCAGGTGCAGACAGTGGCACTCGACATGCCTGCGTTGTCGTTTTCCGCCGGGCACTCTTTGGGCCGGCGCAGCACGCAGAAACACCTAGATTGAAGATAAGCGCCTTTTGCCATTGACCGCGACGAAAATAGAAGATGCACAAACGTCTTGCAATTCCGGCCGAATGGAAGGAGATATCTGCTCAAAACTTTCTGTGCAGGTGCAGACAGTGGCACCCGACATGCCTGCGTTGTCGTTTTCCGCCGGGCACTCTTTGGGCCGGAGCAGCACGCAGAAACACCTAGATTGAAGATAAGCGCCTTTTTGTCATTGACCGCGACCTACATTGCAGATGCACAAACGTCTTGCAATTCCGGCCGAACGAAAGAAGATATCTGCTCAAAACATACTGTGCAGGTGCAGACAGTGGCACCCGACATGCCTGCGTTGTCGTTTTCCGCCGGGCACTCTTTGGGCCGGCGCAGCACGCAGAAACACCTAGATTGCAGGTAAGGGCTTTTTGTCATTGACCGCGACCAATATTGAAGATGCACAAACGTCTTGCAATTCTGGCCGAACGAAAGAAGATATCTGCTCAAACCTTTCTGTGCAGGTGCAGACAGTGGCACCCGACATGGCTGCGTTGTCGTTTTCCGCCGGGCAGTCTTGGGGCCGGCGCAGCACGCAGAAACACCTAGATTGAAGATAAGCGCCTTTTTGTCATTGACCGCGACCTACATTGAAGATGCACAATCTTCTTTCAATTCCGGCCGAACGGAAGGAGATATCTGCTCAAAACTTTCTGTGCAGGTGCAGACAGTGGCACTCGACATGCCTGCGTTGTCGTTTTCCGCCGGGCACTCTTTGGGCCGGCGCAGCACGCAGAAACACCTAGATTGAAGATAAGCGCCTTTTGCCATTGACCGCGACGAACATAGAAGATGCACAAACGTCTTGCAATTCCGGCCGAATGGAAGGAGATATCTGCTCAAAACTTTCTGTGCAGGTGCAGACAGTGGCACCCGACATGCCTGCGTTGTCGTTTTCCGCCGGGCACTCTTTGGGCCGGAGCAGCACGCAGAAACACCTAGATTGAAGATAAGCGCCTTTTGCCATTGACCGCGACGAACATAGAAGATGCACAAACGTCTTGCAATTCCGGCCGAATGGAAGGTGATATCTGCTCAAACCTTTCTGTGCAGGTGCAGACAGTGGCACCCGACATGCCTGCATTGTCGTTTTCAGCCGGGCACTCTTTGGGCCGGCGCAGCACGCAGAAACACCTAGATTGCAGATAAGGGCTTTTTGACATTGACCGCGACCAATATTGAAGATGCACGAACGTCTTGCAATTCCGGCCGAACGAAAGAAGATATCTGCTTAAAACTTTCTGTGCAGGTGCAGACAGTGGCACCCGACATGCCTGCGTTGTCGTTTTCCGCCGGGCACTCTTTGGGCCGGAGCAGCACGCAGAAACACCTAGATTGAAGATAAGCTCCTTTTGTCATTGACCGCGACGAACATAGAAGATGCACAAACTTCTTGCAATTCCGGCCGAATGGAAGGAGATATCTGCTCAAAACTTTCTGTGCAGGTGTAGACAGTGGCACCCGACATGCCTGCGTTGTCGTTTTCCGCCGGGCACTCTTTGGGCCGGCGCAGCACGCAGAAACACCTAGATTGAAGATAAGCGCATTTTTGTCATTGTCCGCGACCTACATTGAAGATGCACAATCTTCTTTCAATTCCGGCTGAACGGAAGGAGATATCTGCTCAAAACTTTCTGTGCAGATGCAGACAGTGGCACCCGACGTGCCTGCGTTGTCGTTTTCCGCCGGGCACTCTTTGGGCCGGCGCAGCACGCAGAAACACCTAGATTGAAGATAAGCGCCTTTTGCCATTGACCGCGACGAATATAGAAGATGCACAAACGTCTTGCAATTCCGGCCGAATGGAAGGAGATATCTGCTCAAAACTTTCTGTGCAGGTGCAGACAGTGGCACTCGACATGCCTGCGTTGTCGTTTTCCGCCGGGCACTCTTTGGGCCGGCGCAGCACGCAGAAACACCTAGATTGAAGATAAGCGCCTTTTTGTCATTGACCGCGACCTACATTGCAGATGCACAAACGTCTTGCAATTCCGGCCGAACGAAAGAAGATATCTGCTCAAAACATACTGTGCAGGTGCAGACAGTGGCACCCGACATGCCTGCGTTGTCGTTTTCCGCCGGGCACTCTTTGGGCCGGCGCAGCACGCAGAAACACCTAGATTGAAGATAAGCGCCTTTTTGTCATTGACCGCGACCTACATTGAAGATGCACAATCTTCTTTCAATTCCGGCCGAACGGAAGGAGATATCTGCTCAAAACATTCTGTGCAGGTGCAGACAGTGGCACCCGACATGCCTGCGTTGTCGTTTTCCGCCGGGCACTCTTTGAGCCGGAGCAGCACGCAGAAACACCTACATTGAAGATAAGCGCCTTTTGCGATTGACCGCGACAAACATAGAAGATGCACAATCTTCTTTCAATTACGGCCGAACGGAAGGAGATATCTGCTCAAAACTTTCTGTGCAGGTGCAGACAGTGGCACCCGACATGACTGCGTTGTCGTTTTCCGCCGGGCACTCTTTGGGCCGGCGCAGCACGCAGAAACACCTAGATTGAAGATAAGCGCCTTTTTGTTATTGACCGCGACCTACATTGAAGATGCACAATCTTCTTTCAATTCCGGCCGAACGGAAGGAGATATCTGCTCAAAACTTTCTGTGCAGGTGCAGACAGTGGCACTCGACATGCCTGCGTTGTCGTTTTCCGCCGGGCACTCTTTGGGCCGGCGCAGCACGCAGAAACACCTAGATTGAAGATAAGCGCCTTTTGCCATTGACCGCGACGAACATAGAAGATGCACAAACGTCTTGCAATTCCGGCCGAATGGAAGGAGATATCTGCTCAAAACTTTCTGTGCAGGTGCAGACAGTGGCACCCGACATGCCTGCGTTGTCGTTTTCCGCCGGGCACTCTTTGGGCCGGAGCAGCACGCAGAAACACCTAGATTGAAGATAAGCTCCTTTTGTCATTGACCGCGACGAACATAGAAGATGCACAAACTTCTTGCAATTCCGGCCGAATGGAAGGAGATATCTGCTCAAAACTTTCTGTGCAGGTGTAGACAGTGGCACCCGACATGCCTGCGTTGTCGTTTTCCGCCGGGCACTCTTTGGGCCGGCGCAGCACGCAGAAACACCTAGATTGAAGATAAGCGCCTTTTTGTCTTTGACCGCGACCTACATTGAAGATGCACAATCTTCTTTCAATTCCGGCCGAACGGAAGAAGATATCTGCTCAAAACATTCTGTGCAGGTGCAGACAGTGGCACCCGACATGCCTGCGTTGTCGTTTTCGGCCGGGCAGTCTTTGGGCCGGCGCAGAATGCAGAAACACCTAGATTGAAGATAAGCGCCTTTTTGTCATTGACCGCGACCTACATTGAAGATGCACAAACTTCTTTCAATTCCGGCCGAACGGAAGGAGATATCTGCTCAAAACTTTCTCTGCAGGTGCAGACAGTGGCACTCGACATGCCTGCGTTGTCGTTTTCCGCCGGGCACTCTTTGGGCCGGCGCAGCACGCAGAAACACCTAGATTGAAGATAAGCGCCTTTTGCCATTGACCGCAACGAAAATAGAAGATGCACAAACGTCTTGCAATTCCGGCCGAATGGAAGGAGATATCTGCTCAAAACTTTCTGTGCAGGTGCAGACAGTGGCACCCGACATGCCTGCGTTGTCGTTTTCCGCCGGGCACTCTTTGGGCCGGAGCAGCACGCAGAAACACCTAGATTGAAGATAAGCGCCTTTTGCCATTGACCGCGACCTACATTGCAGATGCACAAACGTCTTGCAATTCCGGCCGAACGAAAGAAGATATCTGCTCAAAACATACTGTGCAGGTGCAGACAGTGGCACACGACATGCGTGCGTTGTCGTTTTCCGCCGGGCACTCTTTGGGCCGGCGCAGCACGCAGAAACACCTAGAATGAAGATAAGCGCCTTTTTGTCATTGTCCGCGACCTACATTGAAGATGCACAATCTTCTTTCAATTCCGGCCGAACGGAAGGAGATATCTGCTCAAAACTTTCTGTGCAGGTGCAGACAGTGGCACCCGACATGCCTGCGTTGTCGTTTTCCGCCGGGCACTCTTTGGGCCGGAGCAGCATGCAGAAACACCTAGATTGAAGATAAGCGCCTTTTTGTCATTGACCGCGACCTACATTGCAGATGCACAAACGTCTTGCAATTCCGGCCGAACGAAAGAAGATATCTGCTCAAAACATACTGTGCAGGTGCAGACAGTGGCACCCGACATGCCTGCGTTGTCGTTTTCCGCCGGGCACTCTTTGGGCCGGCGCAGCACGCAGAAACACCTAGATTGAAGATAAGCGCCTTTTTGTCATTGACCGCGACCTACATTGAAGATGCACAATCTTCTTTCAATTCCGGCCGAACGGAAGGAGATATCTGCTCAAAACTTTCTGTGCAGGTGCAGACAGTGGCACCCGACATGCCTGCGTTGTCGTTTTCCGCCGGGCACTCTTTGGGCCGGCGCAGCACGCAGAAACACCTAGATTGAAGATAAGCGCCTTTTGCCATTGACCGCGACGAACATAGAAGATGCACAAACGTCTTGCAATTCCGGCCGAATGGAAGGAGATATCTGCTCAAAACTTTCTGTGCAGGTGTAGACAGTGGCACCTGACATGCCTGCGTTGTCGTTTTCCGCCGGGCACTCTTTGGGCCGGCGCAGCACGCAGAAACACCTAGATTGAAGATAAGCGCCTTTTTGTCATTGACCGCGACCTACATTGAAGATGCACAATCTTCTTTCAATTCCGGCCGAACGGAAGGAGATATCTGCTCAAAACATTCTGTGCAGGTGCAGACAGTGGCACCCGACATGCCTGCGTTGTCGTTTTCCGCCGGGCACTCTTTGAGCCGGAGCAGCACGCAGAAACACCTACATTGAAGATAAGCGCCTTTTGCCATTGACCGCGACAAACATAGAAGATGCACAATCTTCTTTCAATTACGGCCGAACGGAAGGAGATATCTGCTCAAAACTTTCTGTGCAGGTGCAGACAGTGGCACCCGACATGCCTGCGTTGTCGTTTTCCGCCGGGCACTCTTTGGGCCGGCGCAGCACGCAGAAACACCTAGATTGAAGATAAGCGCCTTTTTGTTATTGACCGCGACCTACATTGAAGATGCACAATCTTCTTTCAATTCCGGCCGAACGGAAGGAGATATCTGCTCAAAACTTTCTGTGCAGGTGCAGACAGTGGCACTCGACATGCCTGCGTTGTCGTTTTCCGCCGGGCACTCTTTGGGCCGGCGCAGCACGCAGAAACACCTAGATTGAAGATAAGCGCCTTTTGCCATTGACCGCGACGAACATAGAAGATGCACAAACGTCTTGCAATTCCGGCCGAATGGAAGGAGATATCTGCTCAAAACTTTCTGTGCAGGTGCAGACAGTGGCACCCGACATGCCTGCGTTGTCGTTTTCCGCCGGGCACTCTTTGGGCCGGAGCAGCAAGCAGAAACACCTAGATTGAAGATAAGCGCCTTTTGCCATTGACCGCGACGAACATAGAAGATGCACAAACGTCTTGCAATTCCGGCCGAATGGAAGGAGATATCTGCTCAAACCTTTCTGTGCAGGTGCAGACAGTGGCACCCGACATGCCTGCGTTGTCGTTTTCCGCCGGGCACTCTTTGGGCCGGAGCAGCACGCAGAAACACCTAGATTGAAGATAAGCTCCTTTTGTCATTGACCGCGACGAACATAGAAGATGCACAAACTTCTTGCAATTCCGGCCGAATGGAAGGAGATATCTGCTCAAAACTTTCTGTGCAGGTGTAGACAGTGGCACCCGACATGCCTGCGTTGTCGTTTTCCGCCGGGCATTCTTTGGGCCGGCGCAGCACGCAGAAACACCTAGATTGAAGATAAGCGCCTTTTTGTCATTGACCGCGACCTACATTGAAGATGCACAATCTTCTTTCAATTACGGCCGAACGGAAGGAGATATTTGCTCAAAACATTCTGTGCAGGTGCAGACAGTGGCACCCGACATGCCTGCGTTGTCGTTTTCCGCCGGGCAGTCTTTGGGCCGGCGCAGCACGCAGAAACACCTAGATTGAAGATAAGCGCCTTTTTGTCATTGACCGCGACCTACATTGAAGATGCACAATCTTCTTTCAATTCCGGCCGAACGGAAGGAGATATCTGCTCAAAACTTTCTGTGCAGGTGCAGACAGTGGCACTCGACATGCCTGCGTTGTCGTTTTCCGCCGGGCACTCTTTGGGCCGGAGCAGCACGCAGAAACACCTAGATTGAAGATAAGCGCCTTTTTGTCATTGACCGCGACGAACATTGCAGATGCACAAACGTCTTGCAATTCCGGCCGAACGAAAGAAGATATCTGCTCAAAACATACTGTGCAGGTGCAGACAGTGGCACCCGACATACCTGCGTTGTCGTTTTCCGCCGGGCACTCTTTGGGCCGGCGCAGCACGCAGAAACACCTAGAATGAAGATAAGCGCCTTTTTGTCATTGTCCGCGACCTACATTGAAGATGCACAATCTTCTTTCAATTCCGGCCGAACGGAAGGAGATATCTGCTCAAAACTTTCTGTGCAGGTGCAGACAGTGGCACCCGACATGCCTGCGTTGTCGTTTTCCGCCGGGCACTCTTTGGGCCGGCGCAGCACGCAGAAACACCTAGATTGAAGATAAGCGCCTTTTGCCATTGACCGCGACGAACATAGAAGATGCACAAACGTCTTGCAATTCCGGCCGAATGGAAGGAGATATCTGCTCAAAACTTTCTGTGCAGGTGCAGACAGTGGCACTCGACATGCCTGCGTTGTCGTTTTCCGCCGGGCACTCTTTGGGCCGGCGCAGCACGCAGAAACACCTAGATTGAAGATAAGCGCCTTTTGCCATTGACCGCGACGAACATAGAAGATGCACAAACGTCTTGCAATTCCGGCCGAATGGAAGGAGATATCTGCTCAAAACTTTCTGTGCAGGTGCAGACAGTGGCACCCGACATGTCTGCGTTGTCGTTTTCCGCCGGGCACTCTTTGGGCCGGCGCAGCACGCAGAAACACCTAGATTGAAGATAAGCGCCTTTTGCCATTGACCGCGACGAATATAGAAGATGCACAAACGTCTTGCAATTCCGGCCGAATGGAAGGAGATATCTGCTCAAAACTTTCTGTGCAGGTGTAGACAGTGGCACCCGACATGCCTGCGTTGTCGTTTTCCGCCGGGCACTCTTTGGGCCGGAGCAGCACGCAGAAACACCTAGATTGAAGATAAGCTCCTTTTGTCATTGACCGCGACGAACATAGAAGATGCACAAACTTCTTGCAATTCCGGCCGAATGGAAGGAGATATCTGCTCAAAACTTTCTGTGCAGGTGTAGACAGTGGCACCCGACATGCCTGCGTTGTCGTTTTCCGCCGGGCACTCTTTGGGCCGGCGCAGCACGCAGAAACACCTAGATTGAAGATAAGCGCCTTTTTGTCATTGACCGCGACCTACATTGAAGATGCACAATCTTCTTTCAATTCCGGCCGAACGGAAGGAGATATCTGCTCAAAACTTTCTGTGCAAGTGCAGACAGTGGCACCCGACATGCCTGCGTTGTCGTTTTCCGCCGGGCACTCTTTGGGCCGGCGCAGCACGCAGAAACACCTAGATTGAAGATAAGCGCCTTTTGCCATTGACCGCGACCTACATTGCAGATGCACAAACGTCTTGCAATTCCGGCCGAACGAAAGAAGATATCTGCTCAAAACATACTGTGCAGGTGCAGACAGTGGCACCCGACATGCCTTGCGTTGTCGTTTTCCGCCGGGCACTCTTTGGGCCGGAGCAGCACGCAGAAACACCTAGATTGAAGATAAGCTCCTTTTGTCATTGACCGCGACGAACATAGAAGATGCACAAACTTCTTGCAATTCCGGCCGAATGGAAGGAGATATCTGCTCAAAACATTCTGTGCAGGTGCAGACAGTGGCACTCGACATGCCTGCGTTGTCGTTTTCCGCCGGGCACTCTTTGGGCCGGCGCAGCACGCAGAAACACCTAGATTGAAGATAAGCGCCTTTTGCCATTGACCGCGACGAAAATAGAAGATGCACAAACGTCTTGCAATTCCGGCCCAATGGAAGGAGATATCTGCTCAAAACTTTCTGTGCAGGTGCAGACAGTGGCACCCGACATGCCTGCGTTGTCGTTTTCCGCCGGGCACTCTTTGGGCCGGAGCAGCACGCAGAAACACCTAGATTGAAGATAAGCGCCTTTTTGTCATTGACCGCGACCTACATTGCAGATGCACAAACGTCTTGCAATTCCGGCCGAATGGAAGGAGATATCTGCTCAAAACATTCTGTGCAGGTGCAGACAGTGGCACTCGACATGCCTGCGTTGTCGATTTCTGCCGGGCACTCTTTGGGCCGGCGCAGCACGCAGAAACACCTAGATTGAAGATAAGCGCCTTTTTGTCATTGACCGCGACCTACATTGAAGATGCACAATCTTCTTTCAATTCCGGCCGAACGGAAGGAGATATCTGCTCAAAACATTCTGTGCAGGTGCAGACAGTGGCACCCGACATGCCTGCGTTGTCGTTTTCCGCCGGGCACTCTTTGAGCCGGAGCAGCACGCAGAAACACCTACATTGAAGATAAGCGCCTTTTGCGATTGACCGCGACAAACATAGAAGATGCACAATCTTCTTTCAATTACGGCCGAACGGAAGGAGATATCTGCTCAAAACTTTCTGTGCAGGTGCAGACAGTGGCACCCGACATGCCTGCGTTGTCGTTTTCCGCCGGGCACTCTTTGGGCCGGCGCAGCACGCAGAAACACCTAGATTGAAGATAAGCGCCTTTTTGTTATTGACCGCGACCTACATTGAAGATGCACAATCTTCTTTCAATTCCGGCCGAACGGAAGGAGATATCTGCTCAAAACTTTCTGTGCAGGTGCAGACAGTGGCACTCGACATGCCTGCGTTGTCGTTTTCCGCCGGGCACTCTTTGGGCCGGCGCAGCACGCAGAAACACCTAGATTGAAGATAAGCGCCTTTTGCCATTGACCGCGACGAACATAGAAGATGCACAAACGTCTTGCAATTCCGGCCGAATGGAAGGAGATATCTGCTCAAAACTTTCTGTGCAGGTGCAGACAGTGGCACCCGACATGCCTGCGTTGTCGTTTCCGCCGGGCACTCTTTGGGCCGGAGCAGCACGCAGAAACACCTAGATTGAAGATAAGCTCCTTTTGTCATTGACCGCGACGAACATAGAAGATGCACAAACTTCTTGCAATTCCGGCCGAATGGAAGGAGATATCTGCTCAAAACTTTCTGTGCAGGTGTAGACAGTGGCACCCGACATGCCTGCGTTGTCGTTTTCCGCCGGGCACTCTTTGGGCCGGCGCAGCACGCAGAAACACCTAGATTGAAGATAAGCGCCTTTTTGTCTTTGACCGCGACCTACATTGAAGATGCACAATCTTCTTTCAATTCCGGCCGAACGGAAGAAGATATCTGCTCAAAACATTCTGTGCAGGTGCAGACAGTGGCACCCGACATGCCTGCGTTGTCGTTTTCGGCCGGGCAGTCTTTGGGCCGGCGCAGAATGCAGAAACACCTAGATTGAAGATAAGCGCCTTTTTGTCATTGACCGCGACCTACATTGAAGATGCACAAACTTCTTTCAATTCCGGCCGAACGGAAGGAGATATCTGCTCAAAACTTTCTGTGCAGGTGCAGACAGTGGCACTCGACATGCCTGCGTTGTCGTTTTCCGCCGGGCACTCTTTGGCCGGCGCAGCACGCAGAAACACCTAGATTGAAGATAAGCGCCTTTTGCCATTGACCGCAACGAAAATAGAAGATGCACAAACGTCTTGCAATTCCGGCCGAATGGAAGGAGATATCTGCTCAAAACTTTCTGTGCAGGTGCAGACAGTGGCACCCGACATGCCTGCGTTGTCGTTTTCCGCCGGGCACTCTTTGGGCCGGAGCAGCACGCAGAAACACCTAGATTGAAGATAAGCGCCTTTTTGTCATTGACCGCGACGAACATTGCAGATGCACAAACGTCTTGCAATTTCGGCCGAACGAAAGAAGATATCTGCTCAAAACATACTGTGCAGGTGCAGACAGTGGCACCCGACATGCCTGCGTTGTCGTTTTCCGCCGGGCACTCTTTGGGCCGGCGCAGCACGCAGAAACACCTAGATTGAAGATAAGCGCATTTTTGTCATTGTCCGCGACCTACATTGAAGATGCACAATCTTCTTTCAATTCCGGCTGAACGGAAGGAGATATCTGCTCAAAACTTTCTGTGCAGATGCAGACAGTGGCACCCGACATGCCTGCGTTGTCGTTTTCCGCCGGGCACTCTTTGGCCGGCGCAGCACGCAGAAAACACCTAGATTGAAGATAAGCGCCTTTTGCCATTGACCGCGACGAATATAGAAGATGCACAAACGTCTTGCAATTCCGGCCGAATGGAAGGAGATATCTGCTCAAAACTTTCTGTGCAGGTTGCAGACAGTGGCACTCGACATGCCTGCGTTGTCGTTTTCCGCCGGGCACTCTTTGGGCCGGCGCAGCACGCAGAAACACCTAGATTGAAGATAAGCGCCTTTTTGTCATTGACCGCGACCTACATTGCAGATGCACAAACGTCTTGCAATTCCGGCCGAACGAAAGAAGATATCTGCTCAAAACATACTGTGCAGGTGCAGACAGTGGCACCCGACATGCCTGCGTTGTCGTTTTCCGCCGGGCACTCTTTGGGCCGGCGCAGCACGCAGAAACACCTAGATTGAAGATAAGCGCCTTTTTGTCATTGACCGCGACCTACATTGAAGATGCACAATCTTCTTTCAATTCCGGCCGAACGGAAGGAGATATCTGCTCAAAACATTCTGTGCAGGTGCAGACAGTGGCACCCGACATGCCTGCGTTGTCGTTTTCCGCCGGGCACTCTTTGAGCCGGAGCAGCACGCAGAAACACCTTCATTGAAGATAAGCGCCTTTTGCGATTGACCGCGACAAACATAGAAGATGCACAATCTTCTTTCAATTACGGCCGAACGGAAGGAGATATCTGCTCAAAACTTTCTGTGCAGGTGCAGACAGTGGCACCCGACATGCCTGCGTTGTCGTTTTCCGCCGGGCACTCTTTGGGCCGGCGCAGCACGCAGAAACACCTAGATTGAAGATAAGCGCCTTTTTGTTATTGACCGCGACCTACATTGAAGATGCACAATCTTCTTTCAATTCCGGCCGAACGGAAGGAGATATCTGCTCAAAACTTTCTGTGCAGGTGCAGACAGTGGCACTCGACATGCCTGCGTTGTCGTTTTCCGCCGGGCACTCTTTGGGCCGGCGCAGCACGCAGAAACACCTAGATTGAAGATAAGCGCCTTTTGCCATTGACCGCGACGAACATAGAAGATGCACAAACGTCTTGCAATTCCGGCCGAATGGAAGGAGATATCTGCTCAAAACTTTCTGTGCAGGTGCAGACAGTGGCACCCGACATGCCTGCGTTGTCGTTTTCCGCCGGGCACTCTTTGGGCCGGAGCAGCACGCAGAAACACCTAGATTGAAGATAAGCTCCTTTTGTCATTGACCGCGACGAACATAGAAGATGCACAAACTTCTTGCAATTCCGGCCGAATGGAAGGAGATATCTGCTCAAAACTTTCTGTGCAGGTGTAGACAGTGGCACCCGACATGCCTGCGTTGTCGTTTTCCGCCGGGCACTCTTTGGGCCGGCGCAGCACGCAGAAACACCTAGATTGAAGATAAGCGCCTTTTTGTCATTGACCGCGACCTACATTGAAGATGCACAATCTTCTTTCAATTCCGGCCGAACGGAAGGAGATATTTGCTCAAAACATTCTGTGCAGGTGCAGACAGTGGCACCCGACATGCCTGCGTTGTCGTTTTCCGCCGGGCAGTCTTTGGGCCGGCGCAGCACGCAGAAACACCTAGATTGAAGATAAGCGCCTTTTTGTCATTGACCGCGACCTACATTGAAGATGCACAATCTTCTTTCAATTCCGGCCGAACGGAAGGAGATATCTGCTCAAAACTTTCTGTGCAGGTGCAGACAGTGGCACCCGACATGCCTGCGTTGTCGTTTTCCGCCGGGCACTCTTTGGGCCGGCGCAGCACGCAGAAACACCTAGATTGAAGATAAGCGCCTTTTGCCATTGACCGCGACGAAAATAGAAGATGCACAAACGTCTTGCAATTCCGGCCGAATGGAAGGAGATATCTGCTCAAAACTTTCTGTGCAGGTGCAGACAGTGGCACCCGACATGCCTGCGTTGTCGTTTTCCGCCGGGCACTCTTTGGGCCGGAGCAGCACGCAGAAACACCTAGATTGAAGATAAGCGCCTTTTTGTCATTGACCGCGACCTACATTGCAGATGCACAAACGTCTTGCAATTCCGGCCGAACGAAAGAAGATATCTGCTCAAAACATACTGTGCAGGTGCAGACAGTGGCACCCGACATGCCTGCGTTGTCGTTTTCCGCCGGGCACTCTTTGGGCCGGCGCAGCACGCAGAAACACCTAGATTGCAGGTAAGGGCTTTTTGACATTGACCGCGACCAATATTGAAGATGCACAAACGTCTTGCAATTCTGGCCGAACGAAAGAAGATATCTGCTCAAACCTTTCTGTGCAGGTGCAGACAGTGGCACCCGACATGGCTGCGTTGTCGTTTTCCGCCGGGCAGTCTTGGGGCCGGCGCAGCACGCAGAAACACCTAGATTGAAGATAAGCGCCTTTTTGTCATTGACCGCGACCTACATTGAAGATGCACAATCTTCTTTCAATTCCGGCCGAACGGAAGGAGATATCTGCTCAAAACTTTCTGTGCAGGTGCAGACAGTGGCACTCGACATGCCTGCGTTGTCGTTTTCCGCCGGGCACTCTTTGGGCCGGCGCAGCACGCAGAAACACCTAGATTGAAGATAAGCGCCTTTTTGTTATTGACCGCGACCTACATTGAAGATGCACAATCTTCTTTCAATTCCGGCCGAACGGAAGGAGATATCTGCTCAAAACTTTCTGTGCAGGTGCAGACAGTGGCACTCGACATGCCTGCGTTGTCGTTTTCCGCCGGGCACTCTTTGGGCCGGAGCAGCACGCAGAAACACCTAGATTGAAGATAAGCTCCTTTTGTCATTGACCGCGACGAACATAGAAGATGCACAAACTTCTTGCAATTCCGGCCGAATGGAAGGAGATATCTGCTCAAAACTTTCTGTGCAGGTGTAGACAGTGGCACCCGACATGCCTGCGTTGTCATTTTCCGCCGGGCACTCTTTGGGCCGGCGCAGCACGCAGAAACACCTAGATTGAAGATAAGCGCCTTTTTGTCTTTGACCGCGACCTACATTGAAGATGCACAATCTTCTTTCAATTCCGGCCGAACGGAAGGAGATATCTGCTCAAAACATTCTGTGCAGGTGCAGACAGTGGCACCCGACATGCCTGCGTTGTCGTTTTCGGCCGGGCAGTCTTTGGGCCGGCGCAGAATGCAGAAACACCTAGATTGAAGATAAGCGCCTTTTTGTCATTGACCGCGACCTACATTGAAGATGCACAAACTTCTTTCAATTCCGGCCGAACGGAAGGAGATATCTGCTCAAAACTTTCTGTGCAGGTGCAGACAGTGGCACTCGACATGCCTGCGTTGTCGTTTTCCGCCGGGCACTCTTTGGGCCGGCGCAGCACGCAGAAACACCTAGATTGAAGATAAGCGCCTTTTGCCATTGACCGCAACGAAAATAGAAGATGCACAAACGTCTTGCAATTCCGGCCGAATGGAAGGAGATATCTGCTCAAAACTTTCTGTGCAGGTGCAGACAGTGGCACCCGACATGCCTGCGTTGTCGTTTTCCGCCGGGCACTCTTTGGGCCGGAGCAGCACGCAGAAACACCTAGATTGAAGATAAGCGCCTTTTTGTCATTGACCGCGACGAACATTGCAGATGCACAAACGTCTTGCAATTCCGGCCGAACGAAAGAAGATATCTGCTCAAAACATACTGTGCAGGTGCAGACAGTGGCACCCGACATACCTGCGTTGTCGTTTTCCGCCGGGCACTCTTTGGGCCGGCGCAGCACGCAGAAACACCTAGAATGAAGATAAGCGCCTTTTTGTCATTGTCCGCGACCTACATTGAAGATGCACAATCTTCTTTCAATTCCGGCCGAACGGAAGGAGATATCTGCTCAAAACTTTCTGTGCAGGTGCAGACAGTGGCACCCGACATGCCTGCGTTGTCGTTTTCCGCCGGGCACTCTTTGGGCCGGCGCAGCACGCAGAAACACCTAGATTGAAGATAAGCGCCTTTTGCCATTGACCGCGACGAACATAGAAGATGCACAAACGTCTTGCAATTCCGGCCGAATGGAAGGAGATATCTGCTCAAAACTTTCTGTGCAGGTGCAGACAGTGGCACCCGACATGCCTGCGTTGTCGTTTTCCGCCGGGCACTCTTTGAGCCGGAGCAGCACGCAGAAACACCTACATTGAAGATAAGCGCCTTTTGCCATTGACCGCGACAAACATAGAAGATGCACAATCTTCTTTCAATTACGGCCGAACGGAAGGAGATATCTGCTCAAAACTTTCTGTGCAGGTGTAGACAGTGGCACCCGACATGCCTGCGTTGTCATTTTCCGCCGGGCACTCTTTGGGCCGGCGCAGCACGCAGAAACACCTAGATTGAAGATAAGCGCCTTTTTGTCTTTGACCGCGACCTACATTGAAGATGCACAATCTTCTTTCAATTCCGGCCGAACGGAAGGAGATATCTGCTCAAAACATTCTGTGCAGGTGCAGACAGTGGCACCCGACATGCCTGCGTTGTCGTTTTCGGCCGGGCAGTCTTTGGGCCGGCGCAGAATGCAGAAACACCTAGATTGAAGATAAGCGCCTTTTTGTCATTGACCGCGACCTACATTGAAGATGCACAAACTTCTTTCAATTCCGGCCGAACGGAAGGAGATATCTGCTCAAAACTTTCTGTGCAGGTGCAGACAGTGGCACTCGACATGCCTGCGTTGTCGTTTTCCGCCGGGCACTCTTTGGGCCGGCGCAGCACGCAGAAACACCTAGATTGAAGATAAGCGCCTTTTGCCATTGACCGCAACGAAAATAGAAGATGCACAAACGTCTTGCAATTCCGGCCGAATGGAAGGAGATATCTGCTCAAAACTTTCTGTGCAGGTGCAGACAGTGGCACCCGACATGCCTGCGTTGTCGTTTTCCGCCGGGCACTCTTTGGGCCGGAGCAGCACGCAGAAACACCTAGATTGAAGATAAGCGCCTTTTTGTCATTGACCGCGACGAACATTGCAGATGCACAAACGTCTTGCAATTCCGGCCGAACGAAAGAAGATATCTGCTCAAAACATACTGTGCAGGTGCAGACAGTGGCACCCGACATACCTGCGTTGTCGTTTTCCGCCGGGCACTCTTTGGGCCGGCGCAGCACGCAGAAACACCTAGAATGAAGATAAGCGCCTTTTTGTCATTGTCCGCGACCTACATTGAAGATGCACAATCTTCTTTCAATTCCGGCCGAACGGAAGGAGATATCTGCTCAAAACTTTCTGTGCAGGTGCAGACAGTGGCACCCGACATGCCTGCGTTGTCGTTTTCCGCCGGGCACTCTTTGGGCCGGCGCAGCACGCAGAAACACCTAGATTGAAGATAAGCGCCTTTTGCCATTGACCGCGACGAACATAGAAGATGCACAAACGTCTTGCAATTCCGGCCGAATGGAAGGAGATATCTGCTCAAAACTTTCTGTGCAGGTGCAGACAGTGGCACCCGACATGCCTGCGTTGTCGTTTTCCGCCGGGCACTCTTTGAGCCGGAGCAGCACGCAGAAACACCTACATTGAAGATAAGCGCCTTTTGCCATTGACCGCGACAAACATAGAAGATGCACAATCTTCTTTCAATTACGGCCGAACGGAAGGAGATATCTGCTCAAAACTTTCTGTGCAGGTGCAGACAGTGGCACCCGACATGCCTGCGTTGTCGTTTTCCGCCGGGCACTCTTTGGGCCGGCGCAGCACGCAGAAACACCTAGATTGAAGATAAGCGCCTTTTTGTTATTGACCGCGACCTACATTGAAGATGCACAATCTTCTTTCAATTCCGGCCGAACGGAAGGAGATATCTGCTCAAAACTTTCTGTGCAGGTGCAGACAGTGGCACTCGACATGCCTGCGTTGTCGTTTTCCGCCGGGCACTCTTTGGGCCGGCGCAGCACGCAGAAACACCTAGATTGAAGATAAGCGCCTTTTGCCATTGACCGCGACGAACATAGAAGATGCACAAACGTCTTGCAATTCCGGCCGAATGGAAGGAGATATCTGCTCAAAACTTTCTGTGCAGGTGCAGACAGTGGCACCCGACATGCCTGCGTTGTCGTTTTCCGCCGGGCACTCTTTGGGCCGGAGCAGCAAGCAGAAACACCTAGATTGAAGATAAGCGCCTTTTGCCATTGACCGCGACGAACATAGAAGATGCACAAACGTCTTGCAATTCCGGCCGAATGGAAGGAGATATCTGCTCAAACCTTTCTGTGCAGGTGCAGACAGTGGCACCCGACATGCCTGCGTTGTCGTTTTCCGCCGGGCACTCTTTGGGCCGGAGCAGCACGCAGAAACACCTAGATTGAAGATAAGCTCCTTTTGTCATTGACCGCGACGAACATAGAAGATGCACAAACTTCTTGCAATTCCGGCCGAATGGAAGGAGATATCTGCTCAAAACTTTCTGTGCAGGTGTAGACAGTGGCACCCGACATGCCTGCGTTGTCGTTTTCCGCCGGGCATTCTTTGGGCCGGCGCAGCACGCAGAAACACCTAGATTGAAGATAAGCGCCTTTTTGTCATTGACCGCGACCTACATTGAAGATGCACAATCTTCTTTCAATTACGGCCGAACGGAAGGAGATATTTGCTCAAAACATTCTGTGCAGGTGCAGACAGTGGCACCCGACATGCCTGCGTTGTCGTTTTCCGCCGGGCAGTCTTTGGGCCGGCGCAGCACGCAGAAACACCTAGATTGAAGATAAGCGCCTTTTTGTCATTGACCGCGACCTACATTGAAGATGCACAATCTTCTTTCAATTCCGGCCGAACGGAAGGAGATATCTGCTCAAAACTTTCTGTGCAGGTGCAGACAGTGGCACTCGACATGCCTGCGTTGTCGTTTTCCGCCGGGCACTCTTTGGGCCGGAGCAGCACGCAGAAACACCTAGATTGAAGATAAGCGCCTTTTTGTCATTGACCGCGACGAACATTGCAGATGCACAAACGTCTTGCAATTCCGGCCGAACGAAAGAAGATATCTGCTCAAAACATACTGTGCAGGTGCAGACAGTGGCACCCGACATACCTGCGTTGTCGTTTTCCGCCGGGCACTCTTTGGGCCGGCGCAGCACGCAGAAACACCTAGAATGAAGATAAGCGCCTTTTTGTCATTGTCCGCGACCTACATTGAAGATGCACAATCTTCTTTCAATTCCGGCCGAACGGAAGGAGATATCTGCTCAAAACTTTCTGTGCAGGTGCAGACAGTGGCACCCGACATGCCTGCGTTGTCGTTTTCCGCCGGGCACTCTTTGGGCCGGCGCAGCACGCAGAAACACCTAGATTGAAGATAAGCGCCTTTTGCCATTGACCGCGACGAACATAGAAGATGCACAAACGTCTTGCAATTCCGGCCGAATGGAAGGAGATATCTGCTCAAAACTTTCTGTGCAGGTGCAGACAGTGGCACTCGACATGCCTGCGTTGTCGTTTTCCGCCGGGCACTCTTTGGGCCGGCGCAGCACGCAGAAACACCTAGATTGAAGATAAGCGCCTTTTGCCATTGACCGCGACGAACATAGAAGATGCACAAACGTCTTGCAATTCCGGCCGAATGGAAGGAGATATCTGCTCAAAACTTTCTGTGCAGGTGCAGACAGTGGCACCCGACATGTCTGCGTTGTCGTTTTCCGCCGGGCACTCTTTGGGCCGGCGCAGCACGCAGAAACACCTAGATTGAAGATAAGCGCCTTTTGCCATTGACCGCGACGAATATAGAAGATGCACAAACGTCTTGCAATTCCGGCCGAATGGAAGGAGATATCTGCTCAAAACTTTCTGTGCAGGTGTAGACAGTGGCACCCGACATGCCTGCGTTGTCGTTTTCCGCCGGGCACTCTTTGGGCCGGAGCAGCACGCAGAAACACCTAGATTGAAGATAAGCTCCTTTTGTCATTGACCGCGACGAACATAGAAGATGCACAAACTTCTTGCAATTCCGGCCGAATGGAAGGAGATATCTGCTCAAAACTTTCTGTGCAGGTGTAGACAGTGGCACCCGACATGCCTGCGTTGTCGTTTTCCGCCGGGCACTCTTTGGGCCGGCGCAGCACGCAGAAACACCTAGATTGAAGATAAGCGCCTTTTTGTCATTGACCGCGACCTACATTGAAGATGCACAATCTTCTTTCAATTCCGGCCGAACGGAAGGAGATATCTGCTCAAAACATTCTGTGCAGGTGCAGACAGTGGCACCCGACATGCCTGCGTTGTCGTTTTCCGCCGGGCACTCTTTGAGCCGGAGCAGCACGCAGAAACACCTACATTGAAGATAAGCGCCTTTTGCCATTGACCGCGACCTACATTGAAGATGCACAATCTTCTTTCAATTCCGGCCGAACGGAAGGAGATATCTGCTCAAAACTTTCTGTGCAAGTGCAGACAGTGGCACCCGACATGCCTGCGTTGTCGTTTTCCGCCGGGCACTCTTTGGGCCGGCGCAGCACGCAGAAACACCTAGATTGAAGATAAGCGCCTTTTGCCATTGACCGCGACCTACATTGCAGATGCACAAACGTCTTGCAATTCCGGCCGAACGAAAGAAGATATCTGCTCAAAACATACTGTGCAGGTGCAGACAGTGGCACCCGACATGCCTGCGTTGTCGTTTTCCGCCGGGCACTCTTTGGGCCGGCGCAGCACGCAGAAACACCTAGATTGAAGATAAGCGCCTTTTTGTCATTGACCGCGACCTACATTGAAGATGCACAATCTTCTTTCAATTCCGGCCGAACGGAAGGAGATATCTGCTCAAAACTTTCTGTGCAGGTGCAGACAGTGGCACCCGACATGCCTGCGTTGTCGTTTTCCGCCGGGCACTCTTTGGGCCGGAGCAGCACGCAGAAACACCTAGATTGAAGATAAGCTCCTTTTGTCATTGACCGCGACGAACATAGAAGATGCACAAACTTCTTGCAATTCCGGCCGAATGGAAGGAGATATCTGCTCAAAACATTCTGTGCAGGTGCAGACAGTGGCACTCGACATGCCTGCGTTGTCGTTTTCCGCCGGGCACTCTTTGGGCCGGCGCAGCACGCAGAAACACCTAGATTGAAGATAAGCGCCTTTTGCCATTGACCGCGACGAAAATAGAAGATGCACAAACGTCTTGCAATTCCGGCCCAATGGAAGGAGATATCTGCTCAAAACTTTCTGTGCAGGTGCAGACAGTGGCACCCGACATGCCTGCGTTGTCGTTTTCCGCCGGGCACTCTTTGGGCCGGAGCAGCACGCAGAAACACCTAGATTGAAGATAAGCGCCTTTTTGTCATTGACCGCGACCTACATTGCAGATGCACAAACGTCTTGCAATTCCGGCCGAATGGAAGGAGATATCTGCTCAAAACATTCTGTGCAGGTGCAGACAGTGGCACTCGACATGCCTGCGTTGTCGATTTCTGCCGGGCACTCTTTGGGCCGGCGCAGCACGCAGAAACACCTAGATTGAAGATAAGCGCCTTTTTGTCATTGACCGCGACCTACATTGAAGATGCACAATCTTCTTTCAATTCCGGCCGAACGGAAGGAGATATCTGCTCAAAACATTCTGTGCAGGTGCAGACAGTGGCACCCGACATGCCTGCGTTGTCGTTTTCCGCCGGGCACTCTTTGAGCCGGAGCAGCACGCAGAAACACCTACATTGAAGATAAGCGCCTTTTGCGATTGACCGCGACAAACATAGAAGATGCACAATCTTCTTTCAATTACGGCCGAACGGAAGGAGATATCTGCTCAAAACTTTCTGTGCAGGTGCAGACAGTGGCACCCGACATGCCTGCGTTGTCGTTTTCCGCCGGGCACTCTTTGGGCCGGCGCAGCACGCAGAAACACCTAGATTGAAGATAAGCGCCTTTTTGTTATTGACCGCGACCTACATTGAAGATGCACAATCTTCTTTCAATTCCGGCCGAACGGAAGGAGATATCTGCTCAAAACTTTCTGTGCAGGTGCAGACAGTGGCACTCGACATGCCTGCGTTGTCGTTTTCCGCCGGGCACTCTTTGGGCCGGCGCAGCACGCAGAAACACCTAGATTGAAGATAAGCGCCTTTTGCCATTGACCGCGACGAACATAGAAGATGCACAAACGTCTTGCAATTCCGGCCGAATGGAAGGAGATATCTGCTCAAAACTTTCTGTGCAGGTGCAGACAGTGGCACCCGACATGCCTGCGTTGTCGTTTTCCGCCGGGCACTCTTTGGGCCGGAGCAGCACGCAGAAACACCTAGATTGAAGATAAGCTCCTTTTGTCATTGACCGCGACGAACATAGAAGATGCACAAACTTCTTGCAATTCCGGCCGAATGGAAGGAGATATCTGCTCAAAACTTTCTGTGCAGGTGTAGACAGTGGCACCCGACATGCCTGCGTTGTCGTTTTCCGCCGGGCACTCTTTGGGCCGGCGCAGCACGCAGAAACACCTAGATTGAAGATAAGCGCCTTTTTGTCTTTGACCGCGACCTACATTGAAGATGCACAATCTTCTTTCAATTCCGGCCGAACGGAAGAAGATATCTGCTCAAAACATTCTGTGCAGGTGCAGACAGTGGCACCCGACATGCCTGCGTTGTCGTTTTCGGCCGGGCAGTCTTTGGGCCGGCGCAGAATGCAGAAACACCTAGATTGAAGATAAGCGCCTTTTTGTCATTGACCGCGACCTACATTGAAGATGCACAAACTTCTTTCAATTCCGGCCGAACGGAAGGAGATATCTGCTCAAAACTTTCTGTGCAGGTGCAGACAGTGGCACTCGACATGCCTGCGTTGTCGTTTTCCGCCGGGCACTCTTTGGGCCGGCGCAGCACGCAGAAACACCTAGATTGAAGATAAGCGCCTTTTGCCATTGACCGCAACGAAAATAGAAGATGCACAAACGTCTTGCAATTCCGGCCGAATGGAAGGAGATATCTGCTCAAAACTTTCTGTGCAGGTGCAGACAGTGGCACCCGACATGCCTGCGTTGTCGTTTTCCGCCGGGCACTCTTTGGGCCGGAGCAGCACGCAGAAACACCTAGATTGAAGATAAGCGCCTTTTTGTCATTGACCGCGACGAACATTGCAGATGCACAAACGTCTTGCAATTTCGGCCGAACGAAAGAAGATATCTGCTCAAAACATACTGTGCAGGTGCAGACAGTGGCACCCGACATGCCTGCGTTGTCGTTTTCCGCCGGGCACTCTTTGGGCCGGCGCAGCACGCAGAAACACCTAGATTGAAGATAAGCGCATTTTTGTCATTGTCCGCGACCTACATTGAAGATGCACAATCTTCTTTCAATTCCGGCTGAACGGAAGGAGATATCTGCTCAAAACTTTCTGTGCAGATGCAGACAGTGGCACCCGACATGCCTGCGTTGTCGTTTTCCGCCGGGCACTCTTTGGGCCGGCGCAGCACGCAGAAACACCTAGATTGAAGATAAGCGCCTTTTGCCATTGACCGCGACGAATATAGAAGATGCACAAACGTCTTGCAATTCCGGCCGAATGGAAGGAGATATCTGCTCAAAACTTTCTGTGCAGGTGCAGACAGTGGCACTCGACATGCCTGCGTTGTCGTTTTCCGCCGGGCACTCTTTGGGCCGGCGCAGCACGCAGAAACACCTAGATTGAAGATAAGCGCCTTTTTGTCATTGACCGCGACCTACATTGCAGATGCACAAACGTCTTGCAATTCCGGCCGAACGAAAGAAGATATCTGCTCAAAACATACTGTGCAGGTGCAGACAGTGGCACCCGACATGCCTGCGTTGTCGTTTTCCGCCGGGCACTCTTTGGGCCGGCGCAGCACGCAGAAACACCTAGATTGAAGATAAGCGCCTTTTTGTCATTGACCGCGACCTACATTGAAGATGCACAATCTTCTTTCAATTCCGGCCGAACGGAAGGAGATATCTGCTCAAAACATTCTGTGCAGGTGCAGACAGTGGCACCCGACATGCCTGCGTTGTCGTTTTCCGCCGGGCACTCTTTGAGCCGGAGCAGCACGCAGAAACACCTTCATTGAAGATAAGCGCCTTTTGCGATTGACCGCGACAAACATAGAAGATGCACAATCTTCTTTCAATTACGGCCGAACGGAAGGAGATATCTGCTCAAAACTTTCTGTGCAGGTGCAGACAGTGGCACCCGACATGCCTGCGTTGTCGTTTTCCGCCGGGCACTCTTTGGGCCGGCGCAGCACGCAGAAACACCTAGATTGAAGATAAGCGCCTTTTTGTTATTGACCGCGACCTACATTGAAGATGCACAATCTTCTTTCAATTCCGGCCGAACGGAAGGAGATATCTGCTCAAAACTTTCTGTGCAGGTGCAGACAGTGGCACTCGACATGCCTGCGTTGTCGTTTTCCGCCGGGCACTCTTTGGGCCGGCGCAGCACGCAGAAACACCTAGATTGAAGATAAGCGCCTTTTGCCATTGACCGCGACGAACATAGAAGATGCACAAACGTCTTGCAATTCCGGCCGAATGGAAGGAGATATCTGCTCAAAACTTTCTGTGCAGGTGCAGACAGTGGCACCCGACATGCCTGCGTTGTCGTTTTCCGCCGGGCACTCTTTGGGCCGGAGCAGCACGCAGAAACACCTAGATTGAAGATAAGCTCCTTTTGTCATTGACCGCGACGAACATAGAAGATGCACAAACTTCTTGCAATTCCGGCCGAATGGAAGGAGATATCTGCTCAAAACTTTCTGTGCAGGTGTAGACAGTGGCACCCGACATGCCTGCGTTGTCGTTTTCCGCCGGGCACTCTTTGGGCCGGCGCAGCACGCAGAAACACCTAGATTGAAGATAAGCGCCTTTTTGTCATTGACCGCGACCTACATTGAAGATGCACAATCTTCTTTCAATTCCGGCCGAACGGAAGGAGATATTTGCTCAAAACATTCTGTGCAGGTGCAGACAGTGGCACCCGACATGCCTGCGTTGTCGTTTTCCGCCGGGCAGTCTTTGGGCCGGCGCAGCACGCAGAAACACCTAGATTGAAGATAAGCGCCTTTTTGTCATTGACCGCGACCTACATTGAAGATGCACAATCTTCTTTCAATTCCGGCCGAACGGAAGGAGATATCTGCTCAAAACTTTCTGTGCAGGTGCAGACAGTGGCACTCGACATGCCTGCGTTGTCGTTTTCCGCCGGGCACTCTTTGGGCCGGCGCAGCACGCAGAAACACCTAGATTGAAGATAAGCGCCTTTTGCCATTGACCGCGACGAAAATAGAAGATGCACAAACGTCTTGCAATTCCGGCCGAATGGAAGGAGATATCTGCTCAAAACTTTCTGTGCAGGTGCAGACAGTGGCACCCGACATGCCTGCGTTGTCGTTTTCCGCCGGGCACTCTTTGGGCCGGAGCAGCACGCAGAAACACCTAGATTGAAGATAAGCGCCTTTTTGTCATTGACCGCGACCTACATTGCAGATGCACAAACGTCTTGCAATTCCGGCCGAACGAAAGAAGATATCTGCTCAAAACATACTGTGCAGGTGCAGACAGTGGCACCCGACATGCCTGCGTTGTCGTTTTCCGCCGGGCACTCTTTGGGCCGGCGCAGCACGCAGAAACACCTAGATTGCAGGTAAGGGCTTTTTGACATTGACCGCGACCAATATTGAAGATGCACAAACGTCTTGCAATTCTGGCCGAACGAAAGAAGATATCTGCTCAAACCTTTCTGTGCAGGTGCAGACAGTGGCACCCGACATGGCTGCGTTGTCGTTTTCCGCCGGGCAGTCTTGGGGCCGGCGCAGCACGCAGAAACACCTAGATTGAAGATAAGCGCCTTTTTGTCATTGACCGCGACCTACATTGAAGATGCACAATCTTCTTTCAATTCCGGCCGAACGGAAGGAGATATCTGCTCAAAACTTTCTGTGCAGGTGCAGACAGTGGCACTCGACATGCCTTCGTTGTCGTTTTCCGCCGGGCACTCTTTGGGCCGGCGCAGCACGCAGAAACACCTAGATTGAAGATAAGCGCCTTTTGCCATTGACCGCAACGAAAATAGAAGATGCACAAACGTCTTGCAATTCCGGCCGAATGGAAGGAGATATCTGCTCAAAACTTTCTGTGCAGGTGCAGACAGTGGCACCCGACATGCCTGCGTTGTCGTTTTCCGCCGGGCACTCTTTGGGCCGGAGCAGCACGCAGAAACACCTAGATTGAAGATAAGCGCCTTTTTGTCATTGACCGCGACGAACATTGCAGATGCACAAACGTCTTGCAATTCCGGCCGAACGAAAGAAGATATCTGCTCAAAACATACTGTGCAGGTGCAGACAGTGGCACCCGACATACCTGCGTTGTCGTTTTCCGCCGGGCACTCTTTGGGCCGGCGCAGCACGCAGAAACACCTAGAATGAAGATAAGCGCCTTTTTGTCATTGTCCGCGACCTACATTGAAGATGCACAATCTTCGTTCAATTCCGGCCGAACGGAAGGAGATATCTGCTCAAAACTTTCTGTGCAGGTGCAGACAGTGGCACCCGACATGCCTGCGTTGTCGTTTTCCGCCGGGCACTCTTTGGGCCGGCGCAGCACGCAGAAACACCTAGATTGAAGATAAGCGCCTTTTGCCATTGACCGCGACGAACATAGAAGATGCACAAACGTCTTGCAATTCCGGCCGAATGGAAGGAGATATCTGCTCAAAACTTTCTGTGCAGGTGCAGACAGTGGCACTCGACATGCCTGCGTTGTCGTTTTCCGCCGGGCACTCTTTGGGCCGGCGCAGCACGCAGAAACACCTAGATTGAAGATAAGCGCCTTTTGCCATTGACCGCGACGAACATAGAAGATGCACAAACGTCTTGCAATTCCGGCCGAATGGAAGGAGATATCTGCTCAAAACTTTCTGTGCAGGTGCAGACAGTGGCACCCGACATGTCTGCGTTGTCGTTTTCCGCCGGGCACTCTTTGGGCCGGCGCAGCACGTAGAAACACCTAGATTGAAGATAAGCGCCTTTTGCCATTGACCGCGACGAATATAGAAGATGCACAAACGTCTTGCAATTCCGGCCGAATGGAAGGAGATATCTGCTCAAAACTTTCTGTGCAGGTGTAGACAGTGGCACCCGACATGCCTGCGTTGTCGTTTTCCGCCGGGCACTCTTTGGGCCGGAGCAGCACGCAGAAACACCTAGATTGAAGATAAGCTCCTTTTGTCATTGACCGCGACGAACATAGAAGATGCACAAACTTCTTGCAATTCCGGCCGAATGGAAGGAGATATCTGCTCAAAACTTTCTGTGCAGGTGTAGACAGTGGCACCCGACATGCCTGCGTTGTCGTTTTCCGCCGGGCACTCTTTGGGCTGGCGCAGCACGCAGAAACACCTAGATTGAAGATAAGCGCCTTTTTGTCATTGACCGCGACCTACATTGAAGATGCACAATCTTCTTTCAATTCCGGCCGAACGGAAGGAGATATCTGCTCAAAACATTCTGTGCAGGTGCAGACAGTGGCACCCGACATGCCTGCGTTGTCGTTTTCCGCCGGGCACTCTTTGGGCCGGCGCAGCACGTAGAAACACCTAGATTGAAGATAAGCGCCTTTTGCCATTGACCGCGACGAATATAGAAGATGCACAAACGTCTTGCAATTCCGGCCGAATGGAAGGAGATATCTGCTCAAAACTTTCTGTGCAGGTGTAGACAGTGGCACCCGACATGCCTGCGTTGTCGTTTTCCGCCGGGCACTCTTTGGGCCGGCGCAGCACGCAGAAACACCTAGATTGAAGATAAGCGCCTTTTTGTCATTGACCGCGACCTACATTGAAGATGCACAATCTTCTTTCAATTCCGGCCGAACGGAAGGAGATATCTGCTCAAAACATTCTGTGCAGGTGCAGACAGTGGCACCCGACATGCCTGCGTTGTCGTTTTCCGCCGGGCACTCTTTGGGCCGGCGCAGCACGCAGAAACACCTAGATTGAAGATAAGCGCCTTTTTGTCATTGACCGCGACCTACATTGAAGATGCACAATCTTCTTTCAATTCCGGCCGAACGGAAGGAGATATCTGCTCAAAACATTCTGTGCAGGTGCAGACAGTGGCACCCGACATGCCTGCGTTGTCGTTTTCCGCCGGGCACTCTTTGAGCCGGAGCAGCACGCAGAAACACCTACATTGAAGATAAGCGCCTTTTGCCATTGACCGCGACCTACATTGAAGATGCACAATCTTCTTTCAATTCCGGCCGAACGGAAGGAGATATCTGCTCAAAACTTTCTGTGCAAGTGCAGACAGTGGCACCCGACATGCCTGCGTTGTCGTTTTCCGCCGGGCACTCTTTGGGCCGGCGCAGCACGCAGAAACACCTAGATTGAAGATAAGCGCCTTTTGCCATTGACCGCGACCTACATTGCAGATGCACAAACGTCTTGCAATTCCGGCCGAACGAAAGAAGATATCTGCTCAAAACATACTGTGCAGGTGCAGACAGTGGCACCCGACATGCCTGCGTTGTCGTTTTCCGCCGGGCACTCTTTGGGCCGGCGCAGCACGCAGAAACACCTAGATTGAAGATAAGCGCCTTTTTGTCATTGACCGCGACCTACATTGAAGATGCACAATCTTCTTTCAATTCCGGCCGAACGGAAGGAGATATCTGCTCAAAACTTTCTGTGCAGGTGCAGACAGTGGCACCCGACATGCCTGCGTTGTCGTTTTCCGCCGGGCACTCTTTGGGCCGGAGCAGCACGCAGAAACACCTAGATTGAAGATAAGCTCCTTTTGTCATTGACCGCGACGAACATAGAAGATGCACAAACTTCTTGCAATTCCGGCCGAATGGAAGGAGATATCTGCTCAAAACATTCTGTGCAGGTGCAGACAGTGGCACTCGACATGCCTGCGTTGTCGTTTTCCGCCGGGCACTCTTTGGGCCGGCGCAGCACGCAGAAACACCTAGATTGAAGATAAGCGCCTTTTGCCATTGACCGCGACGAAAATAGAAGATGCACAAACGTCTTGCAATTCCGGCCCAATGGAAGGAGATATCTGCTCAAAACTTTCTGTGCAGGTGCAGACAGTGGCACCCGACATGCCTGCGTTGTCGTTTTCCGCCGGGCACTCTTTGGGCCGGAGCAGCACGCAGAAACACCTAGATTGAAGATAAGCGCCTTTTTGTCATTGACCGCGACCTACATTGCAGATGCACAAACGTCTTGCAATTCCGGCCGAATGGAAGGAGATATCTGCTCAAAACATTCTGTGCAGGTGCAGACAGTGGCACTCGACATGCCTGCGTTGTCGATTTCTGCCGGGCACTCTTTGGGCCGGCGCAGCACGCAGAAACACCTAGATTGAAGATAAGCGCCTTTTTGTCATTGACCGCGACCTACATTGAAGATGCACAATCTTCTTTCAATTCCGGCCGAACGGAAGGAGATATCTGCTCAAAACATTCTGTGCAGGTGCAGACAGTGGCACCCGACATGCCTGCGTTGTCGTTTTCCGCCGGGCACTCTTTGAGCCGGAGCAGCACGCAGAAACACCTACATTGAAGATAAGCGCCTTTTGCGATTGACCGCGACAAACATAGAAGATGCACAATCTTCTTTCAATTACGGCCGAACGGAAGGAGATATCTGCTCAAAACTTTCTGTGCAGGTGCAGACAGTGGCACCCGACATGCCTGCGTTGTCGTTTTCCGCCGGGCACTCTTTGGGCCGGCGCAGCACGCAGAAACACCTAGATTGAAGATAAGCGCCTTTTTGTTATTGACCGCGACCTACATTGAAGATGCACAATCTTCTTTCAATTCCGGCCGAACGGAAGGAGATATCTGCTCAAAACTTTCTGTGCAGGTGCAGACAGTGGCACTCGACATGCCTGCGTTGTCGTTTTCCGCCGAGCACTCTTTGGGCCGGCGCAGCACGCAGAAACACCTAGATTGAAGATAAGCGCCTTTTGCCATTGACCGCGACGAACATAGAAGATGCACAAACGTCTTGCAATTCCGGCCGAATGGAAGGAGATATCTGCTCAAAACTTTCTGTGCAGGTGCAGACAGTGGCACCCGACATGCCTGCGTTGTCGTTTTCCGCCGGGCACTCTTTGGGCCGGAGCAGCACGCAGAAACACCTAGATTGAAGATAAGCTCCTTTTGTCATTGACCGCGACGAACATAGAAGATGCACAAACTTCTTGCAATTCCGGCCGAATGGAAGGAGATATCTGCTCAAAACTTTCTGTGCAGGTGTAGACAGTGGCACCCGACATGCCTGCGTTGTCGTTTTCCGCCGGGCACTCTTTGGGCCGGCGCAGCACGCAGAAACACCTAGATTGAAGATAAGCGTCTTTTTGTCTTTGACCGCGACCTACATTGAAGATGCACAATCTTCTTTCAATTCCGGCCGAACGGAAGAAGATATCTGCTCAAAACATTCTGTGCAGGTGCAGACAGTGGCACCCGACATGCCTGCGTTGTCGTTTTCGGCCGGGCAGTCTTTGGGCCGGCGCAGAATGCAGAAACACCTAGATTGAAGATAAGCGCCTTTTTGTCATTGACCGCGACCTACATTGAAGATGCACAAACTTCTTTCAATTCCGGCCGAACGGAAGGACATATCTGCTCAAAACTTTCTGTGCAGGTGCAGACAGTGGCACTCGACATGCCTGCGTTGTCGTTTTCCGCCGGGCACTCTTTGGGCCGGCGCAGCACGCAGAAACACCTAGATTGAAGATAAGCGCCTTTTGCCATTGACCGCAACGAAAATAGAAGATGCACAAACGTCTTGCAATTCCGGCCGAATGGAAGGAGATATCTGCTCAAAACTTTCTGTGCAGGTGCAGACAGTGGCACCCGACATGCCTGCGTTGTCGTTTTCCGCCGGGCACTCTTTGGGCTGGAGCAGCACGCAGAAACACCTAGATTGAAGATAAGCGCCTTTTTGTCATTGACCGCGACGAACATTGCAGATGCACAAACGTCTTGCAATTTCGGCCGAACGAAAGAAGATATCTGCTCAAAACATACTGTGCAGGTGCAGACAGTGGCACCCGACATGCCTGCGTTGTCGTTTTCCGCCGGGCACTCTTTGGGCCGGCGCAGCACGCAGAAACACCTAGATTGAAGATAAGCGCATTTTTGTCATTGTCCGCGACCTACATTGAAGATGCACAATCTTCTTTCAATTCCGGCCGAACGGAAGGAGATATCTGCTCAAAACATTCTGTGCAGGTGCAGACAGTGGCACCCGACATGCCTGCGTTGTCGTTTTCCGCCGGGCACTCTTTGAGCCGGAGCAGCACGCAGAAACACCTTCATTGAAGATAAGCGCCTTTTGCGATTGACCGCGACAAACATAGAAGATGCACAATCTTCTTTCAATTACGGCCGAACGGAAGGAGATATCTGCTCAAAACTTTCTGTGCAGGTGCAGACAGTGGCACCCGACATGCCTGCGTTGTCGTTTTCCGCCGGGCACTCTTTGGGCCGGCGCAGCACGCAGAAACACCTAGATTGAAGATAAGCGCCTTTTTGTTATTGACCGCGACCTACATTGAAGATGCACAATCTTCTTTCAATTCCGGCCGAACGGAAGGAGATATCTGCTCAAAACTTTCTGTGCAGGTGCAGACAGTGGCACTCGACATGCCTGCGTTGTCGTTTTCCGCCGGGCACTCTTTGGGCCGGCGCAGCACGCAGAAACACCTAGATTGAAGATAAGCGCCTTTTGCCACTGACCGCGACGAACATAGAAGATGCACAAACGTCTTGCAATTCCGGCCGAATGGAAGGAGATATCTGCTCAAAACTTTCTGTGCAGGTGTAGACAGTGGCACCCGACATGCCTGCGTTGTCGTTTTCCGCCGGGCACTCTTTGGGCCGGCGCAGCACGCAGAAACACCTTGATTGAAGATAAGCGCCTTTTTGTCATTGACCGCGACCTACATTGAAGATGCACAATCTTCTTTCAATTCCGGCCGAACGGAAGGAGATATCTGCTCAAAACTTTCTGTGCAGGTGCAGACAGTGGCACTCGACATGCCTGCGTTGTCGTTTTCCGCCGGGCACTCTTTGGGCCGGCGCAGCACGCAGAAACACCTAGATTGAAGATAAGCGCCTTTTGCCATTGACCGCGACGAACATAGAAGATGCACAAACGTCTTGCAATTCCGGCCGAATGGAAGGAGATATCTGCTCAAAACTTTCTGTGCAGATGCAGACAGTGGCACCCGACATGCCTGCATTGTCGTTTTCAGCCGGGCACTCTTTGGGCCGGCGCAGCACGCAGAAACACCTAGATTGCAGATAAGGGCTTTTTGACATTGACCGCGACCAATATTGAAGATGCACGAACGTCTTGCAATTCCGGCCGAACGAAAGAAGATATCTGCTTAAAACTTTCTGTGCAGGTGCAGACAGTGGCACCCGACATGCCTGCGTTGTCGTTTTCCGCCGGGCACTCTTTGGGCCGGAGCAGCACGCAGAAACACCTAGATTGAAGATAAGCTCCTTTTGTCATTGACCGCGACGAACATAGAAGATGCACAATCTTCTTGCAATTCCGGCCGAATGGAAGGAGATATCTGCTCAAAACTTTCTGTGCAGGTGCAGACAGTGGCACCCGACATGCCTGCGTTGTCGTTTTCCGCCGGGCACTCTTTGGGCCGGAGCAGCACACAGAAACACCTAGATTGAAGATAAGCGCCTTTTTGTCATTGACCGCGACCTACATTGCAGATGCACAAACGTCTTGCAATTCCGGCCGAACGAAAGAAGATATCTGCTCAAAACATACTGTGCAGGTGCAGACAGTGGCACCCGACATGCCTGCGTTGTCGTTTTCCGCCGGGCACTCTTTGGGCCGGCGCAGCACGCAGAAACACCTAGATTGAAGATAAGCGCCTTTTTGTCATTGACCGCGACCTACATTGAAGATGCACAATCTTCTTTCAATTCCGGCCGAACAGAAGGAGATATCTGCTCAAAACTTTCTGTGCAGGTGCAGACAGTGGCACTCGACATGCCTGCGTTGTCGTTATCCGCCGGGCACTCTTTGGGCCGGCGCAGCACGCAGAAACACCTAGATTGAAGATAAGCGCCTTTTGCCATTGACCGCGACGAAAATAGAAGATGCACAAACGTCTTGCAATTCCGGCCGAATGGAAGGAGATATCTGCTCAAAACTTTCTGTGCAGGTGCAGACAGTGGCACCCGACATGCCTGCGTTGTCGTTTTCCGCCGGGCACTCTTTGGGCCGGAGCAGCACGCAGAAACACCTAGATTGAAGATAAGCGCCTTTTTGTCATTGACCGCGACCTACATTGCAGATGCACAAACGTCTTGCAATTCCGGCCGAACGAAAGGAGATATCTGCTCAAAACATACTGTGCAGGTGCAGACAGTGGCACCCGACATGCCTGCGTTGTCGTTTTCCGCCGGGCACTCTTTGGGCCGGCGCAGCACGCAGAAACACCTAGATTGAAGATAAGCGCCTTTTTGTCATTGACCGCGACCTACATTGAAGATGCACAATCTTCTTTCAATTCCGGCCGAACGAAAGGAGATATCTGCTCAAAACTTTCTGTGCAGGTGCAGACAGTGGCACCCGACATGCCTGCGTTGTCGTTTTCCGCCGGGCACTCTTTGGGCCGGCGCAGCACGCAGAAACACCTAGATTGAAGATAAGCGCCTTTTTGTCATTGACCGCGACCTACATTGCAGATGCACAAACGTCTTTCAATTACGGCCGAACGAAAGGAGATATCTGCTCAAAACATACTGTGCAGGTGCAGACAGTGGCACCCGACATGCCTGCGTTGTCGTTATCCGCCGGGCACTCTTTGGGCCGGCGCAGCACGCAGAAACACCTAGATTGAAGATAAGCGCCTTTTGCCATTGACCGCGACGAAAATAGAAGATGCACAAACGTCTTGCAATTCCGGCCGAATGGAAGGAGATATCTGCTCAAAACTTTCTGTGCAGGTGCAGACAGTGGCACCCGACATGCCTGCGTTGTCGTTTTCCGCCGGGCACTCTTTGGGCCGGAGCAGCACGCAGAAACACCTAGATTGAAGATAAGCGCCTTTTTGTCATTGACCGCGACCTACATTGCAGATGCACAAACGTCTTGCAATTCCGGCCGAACGAAAGGAGATATCTGCTCAAAACATACTGTGCAGGTGCAGACAGTGGCACCCGACATGCCTGCGTTGTCGTTTTCCGCCGGGCACTCTTTGGGCCGGCGCAGCACGCAGAAACACCTAGATTGAAGATAAGCGCCTTTTTGTCATTGACCGCGACCTACATTGAAGATGCACAATCTTCTTTCAATTCCGGCCGAACGGAAGGAGATATCTGCTCAAAACATTCTGTGCAGGTGCAGACAGTGGCACCCGACATGCCTGCGTTGTCGTTTTCCGCCGGGCACTCTTTGAGCCGGAGCAGCACGCAGAAACACCTACATTGAAGATAAGCGCCTTTTGCCATTGACCGCGACAAACATAGAAGATGCACAATCTTCTTTCAATTACGGCCGAACGGAAGGAGATATCTGCTCAAAACTTTCTGTGCAGGTGTAGACAGTGGCACCCGACATGCCTGCGTTGTCGTTTTCCGCCGGGCACTCTTTGGGCCGGCGCAGCACGCAGAAACACCTAGATTGAAGATAAGCGCCTTTTTGTCATTGACCGCGACCTACATTGAAGATGCACAATCTTCTTTCAATTCCGGCCGAACGGAAGGAGATATCTGCTCAAAACATTCTGTGCGGGTGCAGACAGTGGCACCCGACATGCCTGCGTTGTCGTTTTCCGCCGGGCACTCTTTGAGCCGGAGCAGCACGCAGAAACACCTACATTGAAGATAAGCGCCTTTTGCCATTGACCGCGACAAACATAGAAGATGCACAATCTTCTTTCAATTACGGCCGAACGGAAGGAGATATCTGCTCAAAACTTTCTGTGCAGGTGCAGACAGTGGCACCCGACATGCCTGCGTTGTCGTTTTCCGCCGGGCACTCTTTGGGCCGGCGCAGCACGCAGAAACACCTAGATTGAAGATAAGCGCCTTTTTGTTATTGACCGCGACCTACATTGAAGATGCACAATCTTCTTTCAATTCCGGCCGAACGGAAGGAGATATCTGCTCAAAACTTTCTGTGCAGGTGCAGACAGTGGCACTCGACATGCCTGCGTTGTCGTTTTCCGCCGGGCACTCTTTGGGCCGGCGCAGCACGCAGAAACACCTAGATTGAAGATAAGCGCCTTTTGCCATTGACCGCGACGAACATAGAAGATGCACAAACGTCTTGCAATTCCGGCCGAATGGAAGGAGATATCTGCTCAAAACTTTCTGTGCAGGTGCAGACAGTGGCACCCGACATGCCTGCGTTGTCGTTTTCCGCCGGGCACTCTTTGGGCCGGAGCAGCAAGCAGAAACACCTAGATTGAAGATAAGCGCCTTTTGCCATTGACCGCGACGAACATAGAAGATGCACAAACGTCTTGCAATTCCGGCCGAATGGAAGGAGATATCTGCTCAAACCTTTCTGTGCAGGTGCAGACAGTGGCACCCGACATGCCTGCGTTGTCGTTTTCCGCCGGGCACTCTTTGGGCCGGAGCAGCACGCAGAAACACCTAGATTGAAGATAAGCTCCTTTTGTCATTGACCGCGACGAACATAGAAGATGCACAAACTTCTTGCAATTCCGGCCGAATGGAAGGAGATATCTGCTCAAAACTTTCTGTGCAGGTGTAGACAGTGGCACCCGACATGCCTGCGTTGTCGTTTTCCGCCGGGCATTCTTTGGGCCGGCGCAGCACGCAGAAACACCTAGATTGAAGATAAGCGCCTTTTTGTCATTGACCGCGACCTACATTGAAGATGCACAATCTTCTTTCAATTACGGCCGAACGGAAGGAGATATTTGCTCAAAACATTCTGTGCAGGTGCAGACAGTGGCACCCGACATGCCTGCGTTGTCGTTTTCCGCCGGGCAGTCTTTGGGCCGGCGCAGCACGCAGAAACACCTAGATTGAAGATAAGCGCCTTTTTGTCATTGACCGCGACCTACATTGAAGATGCACAATCTTCTTTCAATTCCGGCCGAACGGAAGGAGATATCTGCTCAAAACTTTCTGTGCAGGTGCAGACAGTGGCACTCGACATGCCTGCGTTGTCGTTTTCCGCCGGGCACTCTTTGGGCCGGAGCAGCACGCAGAAACACCTAGATTGAAGATAAGCGCCTTTTTGTCATTGACCGCGACGAACATTGCAGATGCACAAACGTCTTGCAATTCCGGCCGAACGAAAGAAGATATCTGCTCAAAACATACTGTGCAGGTGCAGACAGTGGCACCCGACATACCTGCGTTGTCGTTTTCCGCCGGGCACTCTTTGGGCCGGCGCAGCACGCAGAAACACCTAGAATGAAGATAAGCGCCTTTTTGTCATTGTCCGCGACCTACATTGAAGATGCACAATCTTCTTTCAATTCCGGCCGAACGGAAGGAGATATCTGCTCAAAACTTTCTGTGCAGGTGCAGACAGTGGCACCCGACATGCCTGCGTTGTCGTTTTCCGCCGGGCACTCTTTGGGCCGGCGCAGCACGCAGAAACACCTAGATTGAAGATAAGCGCCTTTTGCCATTGACCGCGACGAACATAGAAGATGCACAAACGTCTTGCAATTCCGGCCGAATGGAAGGAGATATCTGCTCAAAACTTTCTGTGCAGGTGCAGACAGTGGCACTCGACATGCCTGCGTTGTCGTTTTCCGCCGGGCACTCTTTGGGCCGGCGCAGCACGCAGAAACACCTAGATTGAAGATAAGCGCCTTTTGCCATTGACCGCGACGAACATAGAAGATGCACAAACGTCTTGCAATTCCGGCCGAATGGAAGGAGATATCTGCTCAAAACTTTCTGTGCAGGTGCAGACAGTGGCACCCGACATGTCTGCGTTGTCGTTTTCCGCCGGGCACTCTTTGGGCCGGCGCAGCACGCAGAAACACCTAGATTGAAGATAAGCGCCTTTTGCCATTGACCGCGACGAATATAGAAGATGCACAAACGTCTTGCAATTCCGGCCGAATGGAAGGAGATATCTGCTCAAAACTTTCTGTGCAGGTGTAGACAGTGGCACCCGACATGCCTGCGTTGTCGTTTTCCGCCGGGCACTCTTTGGGCCGGAGCAGCACGCAGAAACACCTAGATTGAAGATAAGCTCCTTTTGTCATTGACCGCGACGAACATAGAAGATGCACAAACTTCTTGCAATTCCGGCCGAATGGAAGGAGATATCTGCTCAAAACTTTCTGTGCAGGTGTAGACAGTGGCACCCGACATGCCTGCGTTGTCGTTTTCCGCCGGGCACTCTTTGGGCCGGCGCAGCACGCAGAAACACCTAGATTGAAGATAAGCGCCTTTTTGTCATTGACCGCGACCTACATTGAAGATGCACAATCTTCTTTCAATTCCGGCCGAACGGAAGGAGATATCTGCTCAAAACATTCTGTGCAGGTGCAGACAGTGGCACCCGACATGCCTGCGTTGTCGTTTTCCGCCGGGCACTCTTTGAGCCGGAGCAGCACGCAGAAACACCTACATTGAAGATAAGCGCCTTTTGCCATTGACCGCGACCTACATTGAAGATGCACAATCTTCTTTCAATTCCGGCCGAACGGAAGGAGATATCTGCTCAAAACTTTCTGTGCAAGTGCAGACAGTGGCACCCGACATGCCTGCGTTGTCGTTTTCCGCCGGGCACTCTTTGGGCCGGCGCAGCACGCAGAAACACCTAGATTGAAGATAAGCGCCTTTTGCCATTGACCGCGACCTACATTGCAGATGCACAAACGTCTTGCAATTCCGGCCGAACGAAAGAAGATATCTGCTCAAAACATACTGTGCAGGTGCAGACAGTGGCACCCGACATGCCTGCGTTGTCGTTTTCCGCCGGGCACTCTTTGGGCCGGCGCAGCACGCAGAAACACCTAGATTGAAGATAAGCGCCTTTTTGTCATTGACCGCGACCTACATTGAAGATGCACAATCTTCTTTCAATTCCGGCCGAACGGAAGGAGATATCTGCTCAAAACTTTCTGTGCAGGTGCAGACAGTGGCACCCGACATGCCTGCGTTGTCGTTTTCCGCCGGGCACTCTTTGGGCCGGAGCAGCACGCAGAAACACCTAGATTGAAGATAAGCTCCTTTTGTCATTGACCGCGACGAACATAGAAGATGCACAAACTTCTTGCAATTCCGGCCGAATGGAAGGAGATATCTGCTCAAAACATTCTGTGCAGGTGCAGACAGTGGCACTCGACATGCCTGCGTTGTCGTTTTCCGCCGGGCACTCTTTGGGCCGGCGCAGCACGCAGAAACACCTAGATTGAAGATAAGCGCCTTTTGCCATTGACCGCGACGAAAATAGAAGATGCACAAACGTCTTGCAATTCCGGCCCAATGGAAGGAGATATCTGCTCAAAACTTTCTGTGCAGGTGCAGACAGTGGCACCCGACATGCCTGCGTTGTCGTTTTCCGCCGGGCACTCTTTGGGCCGGAGCAGCACGCAGAAACACCTAGATTGAAGATAAGCGCCTTTTTGTCATTGACCGCGACCTACATTGCAGATGCACAAACGTCTTGCAATTCCGGCCGAATGGAAGGAGATATCTGCTCAAAACATTCTGTGCAGGTGCAGACAGTGGCACTCGACATGCCTGCGTTGTCGATTTCTGCCGGGCACTCTTTGGGCCGGCGCAGCACGCAGAAACACCTAGATTGAAGATAAGCGCCTTTTTGTCATTGACCGCGACCTACATTGAAGATGCACAATCTTCTTTCAATTCCGGCCGAACGGAAGGAGATATCTGCTCAAAACATTCTGTGCAGGTGCAGACAGTGGCACCCGACATGCCTGCGTTGTCGTTTTCCGCCGGGCACTCTTTGAGCCGGAGCAGCACGCAGAAACACCTACATTGAAGATAAGCGCCTTTTGCGATTGACCGCGACAAACATAGAAGATGCACAATCTTCTTTCAATTACGGCCGAACGGAAGGAGATATCTGCTCAAAACTTTCTGTGCAGGTGCAGACAGTGGCACCCGACATGCCTGCGTTGTCGTTTTCCGCCGGGCACTCTTTGGGCCGGCGCAGCACGCAGAAACACCTAGATTGAAGATAAGCGCCTTTTTGTTATTGACCGCGACCTACATTGAAGATGCACAATCTTCTTTCAATTCCGGCCGAACGGAAGGAGATATCTGCTCAAAACTTTCTGTGCAGGTGCAGACAGTGGCACTCGACATGCCTGCGTTGTCGTTTTCCGCCGGGCACTCTTTGGGCCGGCGCAGCACGCAGAAACACCTAGATTGAAGATAAGCGCCTTTTGCCATTGACCGCGACGAACATAGAAGATGCACAAACGTCTTGCAATTCCGGCCGAATGGAAGGAGATATCTGCTCAAAACTTTCTGTGCAGGTGCAGACAGTGGCACCCGACATGCCTGCGTTGTCGTTTTCCGCCGGGCACTCTTTGGGCCGGAGCAGCACGCAGAAACACCTAGATTGAAGATAAGCTCCTTTTGTCATTGACCGCGACGAACATAGAAGATGCACAAACTTCTTGCAATTCCGGCCGAATGGAAGGAGATATCTGCTCAAAACTTTCTGTGCAGGTGTAGACAGTGGCACCCGACATGCCTGCGTTGTCGTTTTCCGCCGGGCACTCTTTGGGCCGGCGCAGCACGCAGAAACACCTAGATTGAAGATAAGCGCCTTTTTGTCTTTGACCGCGACCTACATTGAAGATGCACAATCTTCTTTCAATTCCGGCCGAACGGAAGAAGATATCTGCTCAAAACATTCTGTGCAGGTGCAGACAGTGGCACCCGACATGCCTGCGTTGTCGTTTTCGGCCGGGCAGTCTTTGGGCCGGCGCAGAATGCAGAAACACCTAGATTGAAGATAAGCGCCTTTTTGTCATTGACCGCGACCTACATTGAAGATGCACAAACTTCTTTCAATTCCGGCCGAACGGAAGGAGATATCTGCTCAAAACTTTCTGTGCAGGTGCAGACAGTGGCACTCGACATGCCTGCGTTGTCGTTTTCCGCCGGGCACTCTTTGGGCCGGCGCAGCACGCAGAAACACCTAGATTGAAGATAAGCGCCTTTTGCCATTGACCGCAACGAAAATAGAAGATGCACAAACGTCTTGCAATTCCGGCCGAATGGAAGGAGATATCTGCTCAAAACTTTCTGTGCAGGTGCAGACAGTGGCACCCGACATGCCTGCGTTGTCGTTTTCCGCCGGGCACTCTTTGGGCCGGAGCAGCACGCAGAAACACCTAGATTGAAGATAAGCGCCTTTTTGTCATTGACCGCGACGAACATTGCAGATGCACAAACGTCTTGCAATTTCGGCCGAACGAAAGAAGATATCTGCTCAAAACATACTGTGCAGGTGCAGACAGTGGCACCCGACATGCCTGCGTTGTCGTTTTCCGCCGGGCACTCTTTGGGCCGGCGCAGCACGCAGAAACACCTAGATTGAAGATAAGCGCATTTTTGTCATTGTCCGCGACCTACATTGAAGATGCACAATCTTCTTTCAATTCCGGCTGAACGGAAGGAGATATCTGCTCAAAACTTTCTGTGCAGATGCAGACAGTGGCACCCGACATGCCTGCGTTGTCGTTTTCCGCCGGGCACTCTTTGGGCCGGCGCAGCACGCAGAAACACCTAGATTGAAGATAAGCGCCTTTTGCCATTGACCGCGACGAATATAGAAGATGCACAAACGTCTTGCAATTCCGGCCGAATGGAAGGAGATATCTGCTCAAAACTTTCTGTGCAGGTGCAGACAGTGGCACTCGACATGCCTGCGTTGTCGTTTTCCGCCGGGCACTCTTTGGGCCGGCGCAGCACGCAGAAACACCTAGATTGAAGATAAGCGCCTTTTTGTCATTGACCGCGACCTACATTGCAGATGCACAAACGTCTTGCAATTCCGGCCGAACGAAAGAAGATATCTGCTCAAAACATACTGTGCAGGTGCAGACAGTGGCACCCGACATGCCTGCGTTGTCGTTTTCCGCCGGGCACTCTTTGGGCCGGCGCAGCACGCAGAAACACCTAGATTGAAGATAAGCGCCTTTTTGTCATTGACCGCGACCTACATTGAAGATGCACAATCTTCTTTCAATTCCGGCCGAACGGAAGGAGATATCTGCTCAAAACATTCTGTGCAGGTGCAGACAGTGGCACCCGACATGCCTGCGTTGTCGTTTTCCGCCGGGCACTCTTTGAGCCGGAGCAGCACGCAGAAACACCTTCATTGAAGATAAGCGCCTTTTGCGATTGACCGCGACAAACATAGAAGATGCACAATCTTCTTTCAATTACGGCCGAACGGAAGGAGATATCTGCTCAAAACTTTCTGTGCAGGTGCAGACAGTGGCACCCGACATGCCTGCGTTGTCGTTTTCCGCCGGGCACTCTTTGGGCCGGCGCAGCACGCAGAAACACCTAGATTGAAGATAAGCGCCTTTTTGTTATTGACCGCGACCTACATTGAAGATGCACAATCTTCTTTCAATTCCGGCCGAACGGAAGGAGATATCTGCTCAAAACTTTCTGTGCAGGTGCAGACAGTGGCACTCGACATGCCTGCGTTGTCGTTTTCCGCCGGGCACTCTTTGGGCCGGCGCAGCACGCAGAAACACCTAGATTGAAGATAAGCGCCTTTTGCCATTGACCGCGACGAACATAGAAGATGCACAAACGTCTTGCAATTCCGGCCGAATGGAAGGAGATATCTGCTCAAAACTTTCTGTGCAGGTGCAGACAGTGGCACCCGACATGCCTGCGTTGTCGTTTTCCGCCGGGCACTCTTTGGGCCGGAGCAGCACGCAGAAACACCTAGATTGAAGATAAGCTCCTTTTGTCATTGACCGCGACGAACATAGAAGATGCACAAACTTCTTGCAATTCCGGCCGAATGGAAGGAGATATCTGCTCAAAACTTTCTGTGCAGGTGTAGACAGTGGCACCCGACATGCCTGCGTTGTCGTTTTCCGCCGGGCACTCTTTGGGCCGGCGCAGCACGCAGAAACACCTAGATTGAAGATAAGCGCCTTTTTGTCATTGACCGCGACCTACATTGAAGATGCACAATCTTCTTTCAATTCCGGCCGAACGGAAGGAGATATTTGCTCAAAACATTCTGTGCAGGTGCAGACAGTGGCACCCGACATGCCTGCGTTGTCGTTTTCCGCCGGGCAGTCTTTGGGCCGGCGCAGCACGCAGAAACACCTAGATTGAAGATAAGCGCCTTTTTGTCATTGACCGCGACCTACATTGAAGATGCACAATCTTCTTTCAATTCCGGCCGAACGGAAGGAGATATCTGCTCAAAACTTTCTGTGCAGGTGCAGACAGTGGCACTCGACATGCCTGCGTTGTCGTTTTCCGCCGGGCACTCTTTGGGCCGGCGCAGCACGCAGAAACACCTAGATTGAAGATAAGCGCCTTTTGCCATTGACCGCGACGAAAATAGAAGATGCACAAACGTCTTGCAATTCCGGCCGAATGGAAGGAGATATCTGCTCAAAACTTTCTGTGCAGGTGCAGACAGTGGCACCCGACATGCCTGCGTTGTCGTTTTCCGCCGGGCACTCTTTGGGCCGGAGCAGCACGCAGAAACACCTAGATTGAAGATAAGCGCCTTTTTGTCATTGACCGCGACCTACATTGCAGATGCACAAACGTCTTGCAATTCCGGCCGAACGAAAGAAGATATCTGCTCAAAACATACTGTGCAGGTGCAGACAGTGGCACCCGACATGCCTGCGTTGTCGTTTTCCGCCGGGCACTCTTTGGGCCGGCGCAGCACGCAGAAACACCTAGATTGCAGGTAAGGGCTTTTTGACATTGACCGCGACCAATATTGAAGATGCACAAACGTCTTGCAATTCTGGCCGAACGAAAGAAGATATCTGCTCAAACCTTTCTGTGCAGGTGCAGACAGTGGCACCCGACATGGCTGCGTTGTCGTTTTCCGCCGGGCAGTCTTGGGGCCGGCGCAGCACGCAGAAACACCTAGATTGAAGATAAGCGCCTTTTTGTCATTGACCGCGACCTACATTGAAGATGCACAATCTTCTTTCAATTCCGGCCGAACGGAAGGAGATATCTGCTCAAAACTTTCTGTGCAGGTGCAGACAGTGGCACTCGACATGCCTGCGTTGTCGTTTTCCGCCGGGCACTCTTTGGGCCGGCGCAGCACGCAGAAACACCTAGATTGAAGATAAGCGCCTTTTTGTTATTGACCGCGACCTACATTGAAGATGCACAATCTTCTTTCAATTCCGGCCGAACGGAAGGAGATATCTGCTCAAAACTTTCTGTGCAGGTGCAGACAGTGGCACTCGACATGCCTGCGTTGTCGTTTTCCGCCGGGCACTCTTTGGGCCGGAGCAGCACGCAGAAACACCTAGATTGAAGATAAGCTCCTTTTGTCATTGACCGCGACGAACATAGAAGATGCACAAACTTCTTGCAATTCCGGCCGAATGGAAGGAGATATCTGCTCAAAACTTTCTGTGCAGGTGTAGACAGTGGCACCCGACATGCCTGCGTTGTCATTTTCCGCCGGGCACTCTTTGGGCCGGCGCAGCACGCAGTAACACCTAGATTGAAGATAAGCGCCTTTTTGTCTTTGACCGCGACCTACATTGAAGATGCACAATCTTCTTTCAATTCCGGCCGAACGGAAGGAGATATCTGCTCAAAACATTCTGTGCAGGTGCAGACAGTGGCACCCGACATGCCTGCGTTGTCGTTTTCGGCCGGGCAGTCTTTGGGCCGGCGCAGAATGCAGAAACACCTAGATTGAAGATAAGCGCCTTTTTGTCATTGACCGCGACCTACATTGAAGATGCACAAACTTCTTTCAATTCCGGCCGAACGGAAGGAGATATCTGCTCAAAACTTTCTGTGCAGGTGCAGACAGTGGCACTCGACATGCCTGCGTTGTCGTTTTCCGCCGGGCACTCTTTGGGCCGGCGCAGCACGCAGAAACACCTAGATTGAAGATAAGCGCCTTTTGCCATTGACCGCAACGAAAATAGAAGATGCACAAACGTCTTGCAATTCCGGCCGAATGGAAGGAGATATCTGCTCAAAACTTTCTGTGCAGGTGCAGACAGTGGCACCCGACATGCCTGCGTTGTCGTTTTCCGCCGGGCACTCTTTGGGCCGGAGCAGCACGCAGAAACACCTAGATTGAAGATAAGCGCCTTTTTGTCATTGACCGCGACGAACATTGCAGATGCACAAACGTCTTGCAATTCCGGCCGAACGAAAGAAGATATCTGCTCAAAACATACTGTGCAGGTGCAGACAGTGGCACCCGACATACCTGCGTTGTCGTTTTCCGCCGGGCACTCTTTGGGCCGGCGCAGCACGCAGAAACACCTAGAATGAAGATAAGCGCCTTTTTGTCATTGTCCGCGACCTACATTGAAGATGCACAATCTTCTTTCAATTCCGGCCGAACGGAAGGAGATATCTGCTCAAAACTTTCTGTGCAGGTGCAGACAGTGGCACCCGACATGCCTGCGTTGTCGTTTTCCGCCGGGCACTCTTTGGGCCGGCGCAGCACGCAGAAACACCTAGATTGAAGATAAGCGCCTTTTGCCATTGACCGCGACGAACATAGAAGATGCACAAACGTCTTGCAATTCCGGCCGAATGGAAGGAGATATCTGCTCAAAACTTTCTGTGCAGGTGCAGACAGTGGCACTCGACATGCCTGCGTTGTCGTTTTCCGCCGGGCGCTCTTTGGGCCGGCGCAGCACGCAGAAACACCTAGATTGAAGATAAGCGCCTTTTGCCATTGACCGCGACGAACATAGAAGATGCACAAACGTCTTGCAATTCCGGCCGAATGGAAGGAGATATCTGCTCAAAACTTTCTGTGCAGGTGCAGACAGTGGCACCCGACATGTCTGCGTTGTCGTTTTCCGCCGGGCACTCTTTGGGCCGGCGCAGCACGTAGAAACACCTAGATTGAAGATAAGCGCCTTTTGCCATTGACCGCGACGAATATAGAAGATGCACAAACGTCTTGCAATTCCGGCCGAATGGAAGGAGATATCTGCTCAAAACTTTCTGTGCAGGTGTAGACAGTGGCACCCGACATGCCTGCGTTGTCGTTTTCCGCCGGGCACTCTTTGGGCCGGAGCAGCACGCAGAAACACCTAGATTGAAGATAAGCTCCTTTTGTCATTGACCGCGACGAACATAGAAGATGCACAAACTTCTTGCAATTCCGGCCGAATGGAAGGAGATATCTGCTCAAAACTTTCTGTGCAGGTGTAGACAGTGGCACCCGACATGCCTGCGTTGTCGTTTTCCGCCGGGCACTCTTTGGGCCGGCGCAGCACGCAGAAACACCTAGATTGAAGATAAGCGCCTTTTTGTCATTGACCGCGACCTACATTGAAGATGCACAATCTTCTTTCAATTCCGGCCGAACGGAAGGAGATATCTGCTCAAAACATTCTGTGCAGGTGCAGACAGTGGCACCCGACATGCCTGCGTTGTCGTTTTCCGCCGGGCACTCTTTGAGCCGGAGCAGCACGCAGAAACACCTACATTGAAGATAAGCGCCTTTTGCCATTGACCGCGACCTACATTGAAGATGCACAATCTTCTTTCAATTCCGGCCGAACGGAAGGAGATATCTGCTCAAAACTTTCTGTGCAAGTGCAGACAGTGGCACCCGACATGCCTGCGTTGTCGTTTTCCGCCGGGCACTCTTTGGGCCGGCGCAGCACGCAGAAACACCTAGATTGAAGATAAGCGCCTTTTGCCATTGACCGCGACCTACATTGCAGATGCACAAACGTCTTGCAATTCCGGCCGAACGAAAGAAGATATCTGCTCAAAACATACTGTGCAGGTGCAGACAGTGGCACCCGACATGCCTGCGTTGTCGTTTTCCGCCGGGCACTCTTTGGGCCGGCGCAGCACGCAGAAACACCTAGATTGAAGATAAGCGCCTTTTTGTCATTGACCGCGACCTACATTGAAGATGCACAATCTTCTTTCAATTCCGGCCGAACGGAAGGAGATATCTGCTCAAAACTTTCTGTGCAGGTGCAGACAGTGGCACCCGACATGCCTGCGTTGTCGTTTTCCGCCGGGCACTCTTTGGGCCGGAGCAGCACGCAGAAACACCTAGATTGAAGATAAGCTCCTTTTGTCATTGACCGCGACGAACATAGAAGATGCACAAACTTCTTGCAATTCCGGCCGAATGGAAGGAGATATCTGCTCAAAACATTCTGTGCAGGTGCAGACAGTGGCACTCGACATGCCTGCGTTGTCGTTTTCCGCCGGGCACTCTTTGGGCCGGCGCAGCACGCAGAAACACCTAGATTGAAGATAAGCGCCTTTTGCCATTGACCGCGACGAAAATAGAAGATGCACAAACGTCTTGCAATTCCGGCCCAATGGAAGGAGATATCTGCTCAAAACTTTCTGTGCAGGTGCAGACAGTGGCACCCGACATGCCTGCGTTGTCGTTTTCCGCCGGGCACTCTTTGGGCCGGAGCAGCACGCAGAAACACCTAGATTGAAGATAAGCGCCTTTTTGTCATTGACCGCGACCTACATTGCAGATGCACAAACGTCTTGCAATTCCGGCCGAATGGAAGGAGATATCTGCTCAAAACATTCTGTGCAGGTGCAGACAGTGGCACTCGACATGCCTGCGTTGTCGATTTCTGCCGGGCACTCTTTGGGCCGGCGCAGCACGCAGAAACACCTAGATTGAAGATAAGCGCCTTTTTGTCATTGACCGCGACCTACATTGAAGATGCACAATCTTCTTTCAATTCCGGCCGAACGGAAGGAGATATCTGCTCAAAACATTCTGTGCAGGTGCAGACAGTGGCACCCGACATGCCTGCGTTGTCGTTTTCCGCCGGGCACTCTTTGAGCCGGAGCAGCACGCAGAAACACCTACATTGAAGATAAGCGCCTTTTGCGATTGACCGCGACAAACATAGAAGATGCACAATCTTCTTTCAATTACGGCCGAACGGAAGGAGATATCTGCTCAAAACTTTCTGTGCAGGTGCAGACAGTGGCACCCGACATGCCTGCGTTGTCGTTTTCCGCCGGGCACTCTTTGGGCCTGCGCAGCACGCAGAAACACCTAGATTGAAGATAAGCGCCTTTTTGTTATTGACCGCGACCTACATTGAAGATGCACAATCTTCTTTCAATTCCGGCCGAACGGAAGGAGATATCTGCTCAAAACTTTCTGTGCAGGTGCAGACAGTGGCACTCGACATGCCTGCGTTGTCGTTTTCCGCCGGGCACTCTTTGGGCCGGCGCAGCACGCAGAAACACCTAGATTGAAGATAAGCGCCTTTTGCCATTGACCGCGACGAACATAGAAGATGCACAAACGTCTTGCAATTCCGGCCGAATGGAAGGAGATATCTGCTCAAAACTTTCTGTGCAGGTGCAGACAGTGGCACCCGACATGCCTGCGTTGTCGTTTTCCGCCGGGCACTCTTTGGGCCGGAGCAGCACGCAGAAACACCTAGATTGAAGATAAGCTCCTTTTGTCATTGACCGCGACGAACATAGAAGATGCACAAACTTCTTGCAATTCCGGCCGAATGGAAGGAGATATCTGCTCAAAACTTTCTGTGCAGGTGTAGACAGTGGCACCCGACATGCCTGCGTTGTCGTTTTCCGCCGGGCACTCTTTGGGCCGGCGCAGCACGCAGAAACACCTAGATTGAAGATAAGCGCCTTTTTGTCTTTGACCGCGACCTACATTGAAGATGCACAATCTTCTTTCAATTCCGGCCGAACGGAAGAAGATATCTGCTCAAAACATTCTGTGCAGGTGCAGACAGTGGCACCCGACATGCCTGCGTTGTCGTTTTCGGCCGGGCAGTCTTTGGGCCGGCGCAGAATGCAGAAACACCTAGATTGAAGATAAGCGCCTTTTTGTCATTGACCGCGACCTACATTGAAGATGCACAAACTTCTTTCAATTCCGGCCGAACGGAAGGACATATCTGCTCAAAACTTTCTGTGCAGGTGCAGACAGTGGCACTCGACATGCCTGCGTTGTCGTTTTCCGCCGGGCACTCTTTGGGCCGGCGCAGCACGCAGAAACACCTAGATTGAAGATAAGCGCCTTTTGCCATTGACCGCAACGAAAATAGAAGATGCACAAACGTCTTGCAATTCCGGCCGAATGGAAGGAGATATCTGCTCAAAACTTTCTGTGCAGGTGCAGACAGTGGCACCCGACATGCCTGCGTTGTCGTTTTCCGCCGGGCACTCTTTGGGCCGGAGCAGCACGCAGAAACACCTAGATTGAAGATAAGCGCCTTTTTGTCATTGACCGCGACGAACATTGCAGATGCACAAACGTCTTGCAATTTCGGCCGAACGAAAGAAGATATCTGCTCAAAACATACTGTGCAGGTGCAGACAGTGGCACCCGACATGCCTGCGTTGTCGTTTTCCGCCGGGCACTCTTTGGGCCGGCGCAGCACGCAGAAACACCTAGATTGAAGATAAGCGCATTTTTGTCATTGTCCGCGACCTACATTGAAGATGCACAATCTTCTTTCAATTCCGGCTGAACGGAAGGAGATATCTGCTCAAAACTTTCTGTGCAGATGCAGACAGTGGCACCCGACATGCCTGCGTTGTCGTTTTCCGCCGGGCACTCTTTGGGCCGGCGCAGCACGCAGAAACACCTAGATTGAAGATAAGCGCCTTTTGCCATTGACCGCGACGAATATAGAAGATGCACAAACGTCTTGCAATTCCGGCCGAATGGAAGGAGATATCTGCTCAAAACTTTCTGTGCAGGTGCAGACAGTGGCACTCGACATGCCTGCGTTGTCGTTTTCCGCCGGGCACTCTTTGGGCCGGCGCAGCACGCAGAAACACCTAGATTGAAGATAAGCGCCTTTTTGTCATTGACCGCGACCTACATTGCAGATGCACAAACGTCTTGCAATTCCGGCCGAACGAAAGAAGATATCTGCTCAAAACATACTGTGCAGGTGCAGACAGTGGCACCCGACATGCCTGCGTTGTCGTTTTCCGCCGGGCACTCTTTGGGCCGGCGCAGCACGCAGAAACACCTAGATTGAAGATAAGCGCCTTTTTGTCATTGACCGCGACCTACATTGAAGATGCACAATCTTCTTTCAATTCCGGCCGAACGGAAGGAGATATCTGCTCAAAACATTCTGTGCAGGTGCAGACAGTGGCACCCGACATGCCTGCGTTGTCGTTTTCCGCCGGGCACTCTTTGAGCCGGAGCAGCACGCAGAAACACCTTCATTGAAGATAAGCGCCTTTTGCGATTGACCGCGACAAACATAGAAGATGCACAATCTTCTTTCAATTACGGCCGAACGGAAGGAGATATCTGCTCAAAACTTTCTGTGCAGGTGCAGACAGTGGCACTCGACATGCCTGCGTTGTCGTTTTCCGCCGGGCACTCTTTGGGCCGGCGCAGCACGCAGAAACACCTAGATTGAAGATAGACGCCTTTTGCCACTGACCGCGACGAACATAGAAGATGCACAAACGTCTTGCAATTCCGGCCGAATGGAAGGAGATATCTGCTCAAAACTTTCTGTGCAGGTGTAGACAGTGGCACCCGACATGCCTGCGTTGTCGTTTTCCGCCGGGCACTCTTTGGGCCGGCGCAGCACGCAGAAACACCTTGATTGAAGATAAGCGCCTTTTTGTCATTGACCGCGACCTACATTGAAGATGCACAATCTTCTTTCAATTCCGGCCGAACGGAAGGAGATATCTGCTCAAAACATTCTGTGCAGGTGCAGACAGTGGCACCCGACATGCCTGCGTTGTCGTTTTCCGCCGGGCACTCTTTGAGCCGGAGCAGCACGCAGAAACACCTACATTGAAGATAAGCGCCTTTTGCCATTGACCGCGACAAACATAGAAGATGCACAATCTTCTTTCAATTACGGCCGAACGGAAGGAGATATCTGCTCAAAACTTTCTGTGCAGGTGCAGACAGTGGCACCCGACATGCCTGCGTTGTCGTTTTCCGCCGGGCACTCTTTGGGCCGGCCCAGCACGCAGAAACACCTAGATTGAAGATAAGCGCCTTTTTGTTATTGACCGCGACCTACATTGAAGATGCACAATCTTCTTTCAATTCCGGCCGAACGGAAGGAGATATCTGCTCAAAACTTTCTGTGCAGGTGCAGACAGTGGCACCCGACATGCCTGCGTTGTCGTTTTCCGCCGGGCACTCTTTGGGCCGGCGCAGCACGCAGAAACACCTAGATTGAAGATAAGCGCCTTTTTGTTATTGACCGCGACCTACATTGAAGATGCACAATCTTCTTTCAATTCCGGCCGAACGGAAGGAGATATCTGCTCAAAACTTTCTGTGCAGGTGCAGACAGTGGCACTCGACATGCCTGCGTTGTCGTTTTCCGCCGGGCACTCTTTGGGCCGGCGCAGCACGCAGAAACACCTAGATTGAAGATAAGCGCCTTTTGCCATTGACCGCGACGAACATAGAAGATGCACAAACGTCTTGCAATTCCGGCCGAATGGAAGGAGATATCTGCTCAAAACTTTCTGTGCAGGTGCAGACAGTGGCACCCGACATGCCTGCATTGTCGTTTTCAGCCGGGCACTCTTTGGGCCGGCGCAGCACGCAGAAACACCTAGATTGCAGATAAGGGCTTTTTGACATTGACCGCGACCAATATTGAAGATGCACGAACGTCTTGCAATTCCGGCCGAACGAAAGAAGATATCTGCTTAAAACTTTCTGTGCAGGTGCAGACAGTGGCACCCGACATGCCTGCGTTGTCGTTTTCCGCCGGGCACTCTTTGGGCCGGAGCAGCACGCAGAAACACCTAGATTGAAGATAAGCTCCTTTTGTCATTGACCGCGACGAACATAGAAGATGCACAAACTTCTTGCAATTCCGGCCGAATGGAAGGAGATATCTGCTCAAAACTTTCTGTGCAGGTGTAGACAGTGGCACCCGACATGCCTGCGTTGTCGTTTTCCGCCGGGCACTCTTTGGGCCGGCGCAGCACGCAGAAACACCTAGATTGAAGATAAGCGCCTTTTGCCATTGACCGCGACGAAAATAGAAGATGCACAAACGTCTTTGAATTCCGGCCGAATGGAAGGAGATATCTGCTCAAAACTTTCTGTGCAGGTGCAGACAGTGGCACCCGACATGCCTGCGTTGTCGTTTTCCGCCGGGCACTCTTTGGGCCGGAGCAGCACGCAGAAACACCTAGATTGAAGATAAGCGCCTTTTTGTCATTGACCGCGACCTACATTGCAGATGCACAAACGTCTTGCAATTCCGGCCGAACGAAAGAAGATATCTGCTCAAAACATACTGTGCAGGTGCAGACAGTGGCACCCGACACACCTGCGTTGTCGTTTTCCGCCGGGCACTCTTTGGGCCGGCGCAGCACGCAGAAACACCTAGATTGAAGATAAGCGCCTTTTTGTCATTGACCGCGACCTACATTGAAGATGCACAATCTTCTTTCAATTCCGGCCGAACGGAAGGAGATATCTGCTCAAAACTTTCTGTGCAGGTGCAGACAGTGGCACCCGACATGCCTGCGTTGTCGTTTTCCGCCGGGCACTCTTTGGGCCGGCGCAGCACGCAGAAACACCTAGATTGAAGATAAGCGCCTTTTGCCATTGACCGCGACGAACATAGAAGATGCACAAACGTCTTGCAATTCCGGCCGAATGGAAGGAGATATCTGCTCAAAACTTTCTGTGCAGGTGTAGACAGTGGCACCCGACATGCCTGCGTTGTCGTTTTCCGCCGGGCACTCTTTGGGCCGGCGCAGCACGCAGAAACACCTAGATTGAAGATAAGCGCCTTTTTGTCATTGACCGCGACCTACATTGAAGATGCACAATCTTCTTTCAATTCCGGCCGAACGGAAGGAGATATCTGCTCAAAACATTCTGTGCAGGTGCAGACAGTGGCACCCGACATGCCTGCGTTGTCGTTTTCCGCCGGGCACTCTTTGAGCCGGAGCAGCACGCAGAAACACCTACATTGAAGATAAGCGCCTTTTGCGATTGACCGCGACAAACATAGAAGATGCACAATCTTCTTTCAATTACGGCCGAACGGAAGGAGATATCTGCTCAAAACTTTCTGTGCAGGTGCAGACAGTGGCACCCGACATGCCTGCGTTGTCGTTTTCCGCCGGGCACTCTTTGGGCCGGCGCAGCACGCAGAAACACCTAGATTGAAGATAAGCGCCTTTTTGTTATTGACCGCGACCTACATTGAAGATGCACAATCTTCTTTCAATTCCGGCCGAACGGAAGGAGATATCTGCTCAAAACTTTCTGTGCAGGTGCAGACAGTGGCACTCGACATGCCTGCGTTGTCGTTTTCCGCCGGGCACTCTTTGGGCCGGCGCAGCACGCAGAAACACCTAGATTGAAGATAAGCGCCTTTTGCCATTGACCGCGACGAACATAGAAGATGCACAAACGTCTTGCAATTCCGGCCGAATGGAAGGAGATATCTGCTCAAAACTTTCTGTGCAGGTGCAGACAGTGGCACCCGACATGCCTGCGTTGTCGTTTTCCGCCGGGCACTCTTTGGGCCGGAGCAGCACGCAGAAACACCTAGATTGAAGATAAGCTCCTTTTGTCATTAACCGCGACGAACATAGAAGATGCACAAACTTCTTGCAATTCCGGCCGAATGGAAGGAGATATCTGCTCAAAACTTTCTGTGCAGGTGTAGACAGTGGCACCCGACATGCCTGCGTTGTCGTTTTCCGCCGGGCACTCTTTGGGCCGGCGCAGCACACAGAAACACCTAGATTGAAGATAAGCGCCTTTTTTTCATTGACCGCGACCTACATTGAAGATGCACAATCTTCTTTCAATTCCGGCCGAACGGAAGGAGATATCTGCTCAAAACATTCTGTGCAGGTGCAGACAGTGGCACCCGACATGCCTGCGTTGTCGTTTTCCGCCGGGCAGTCTTTGGGCCGGCGCAGAACGCAGAAACACCTAGATTGAAGATAAGCGCCTTTTTGTCATTGACCGCGACCTACATTGAAGATGCACAATCTTCTTTCAATTCCCTCCGAACGGAAGGAGATATCTGCTCAAAACTTTCTGTGCAGGTGCAGACAGTGGCACTCGACATGCCTGCGTTGTCGTTTTCCGCCGGGCACTCTTTGGGCCGGCGCAGCACGCAGAAACACCTAGATTGAAGATAAGCGCCTTTTGCCATTGACCGCGACGAAAATAGAAGATGCACAAACGTCTTGCAATTCCGGCCGAATGGAAGGAGATATCTGCTCAAAACTTTCTGTGCAGGTGCAGACAGTGGCACCCGACATGCCTGCGTTGTCGTTTTCCGCCGGGCACTCTTTGGGCCGGAGCAGCATGCAGAAACACCTAGATTGAAGATAAGCGCCTTTTTGTCATTGACCGCGACCTACATTGAAGATGCACAATCTTCTTTCAATTCCGGCCGAACGGAAGGAGATATCTGCTCAAAACATTCTGTGCAGGTGCAGACAGTGGCACCCGACATGCCTGCGTTGTCGTTTTCCGCCGCGCACTCTTTGAGCCGGAGCAGCACGCAGAAACACCTACATTGAAGATAAGCGCCTTTTGCCATTGACCGCGACAAACATAGAAGATGCACAATCTTCTTTCAATTACGGCCGAACGGAAGGAGATATCTGCTCAAAACTTTCTGTGCAGGTGTAGACAGTGGCACCCGACATGCCTGCGTTGTCGTTTTCCGCCGGGCACTCTTTGGGCCGGAGCAGCACGCAGAAACACCTAGATTGAAGATAAGCGCATTTTTGTCATTGTCCGCGACCTACATTGAAGATGCACAAACGTCTTGCAATTTCGGCCGAACGAAAGAAGATATCTGCTCAAAACATACTGTGCAGGTGTAGACAGTGGCACCCGACATGCCTGCGTTGTCGTTTTCCGCCGGGCACTCTTTGGGCCGGCGCAGCACGCAGAAACACCTAGATTGAAGATAAGCGCCTTTTTGTTATTGACCGCGACCTACATTGAAGATGCACAATCTTCTTTCAATTCCGGCCGAACGGAAGGAGATATCTGCTCAAAACTTTCTGTGCAGGTGCAGACAGTGGCACTCGACATGCCTGCGTTGTCGTTTTCCGCCGGGCACTCTTTGGGCCGGCGCAGCACGCAGAAACACCTAGATTGAAGATAAGCGCCTTTTGCCATTGACCGCGACGAACATAGAAGATGCACAAACGTCTTGCAATTCCGGCCGAATGGAAGGAGATATCTGCTCAAAACTTTCTGTGCAGGTGCAGACAGTGGCACCCGACATGCCTGCGTTGTCGTTTTCCGCCGGGCACTCTTTGGGCCGGAGCAGCAAGCAGAAACACCTAGATTGAAGATAAGCGCCTTTTGCCATTGACCGCGACGAACATAGAAGATGCACAAACGTCTTGCAATTCCGGCCGAATGGAAGGAGATATCTGCTCAAACCTTTCTGTGCAGGTGCAGACAGTGGCACCCGACATGCCTGCGTTGTCGTTTTCCGCCGGGCACTCTTTGGGCCGGAGCAGCACGCAGAAACACCTAGATTGAAGATAAGCTCCTTTTGTCATTGACCGCGACGAACATAGAAGATGCACAAACTTCTTGCAATTCCGGCCGAATGGAAGGAGATATCTGCTCAAAACTTTCTGTGCAGGTGTAGACAGTGGCACCCGACATGCCTGCGTTGTCGTTTTCCGCCGGGCATTCTTTGGGCCGGCGCAGCACGCAGAAACACCTAGATTGAAGATAAGCGCCTTTTTGTCATTGACCGCGACCTACATTGAAGATGCACAATCTTCTTTCAATTACGGCCGAACGGAAGGAGATATTTGCTCAAAACATTCTGTGCAGGTGCAGACAGTGGCACCCGACATGCCTGCGTTGTCGTTTTCCGCCGGGCAGTCTTTGGGCCGGCGCAGCACGCAGAAACACCTAGATTGAAGATAAGCGCCTTTTTGTCATTGACCGCGACCTACATTGAAGATGCACAATCTTCTTTCAATTCCGGCCGAACGGAAGGAGATATCTGCTCAAAACTTTCTGTGCAGGTGCAGACAGTGGCACTCGACATGCCTGCGTTGTCGTTTTCCGCCGGGCACTCTTTGGGCCGGAGCAGCACGCAGAAACACCTAGATTGAAGATAAGCGCCTTTTTGTCATTGACCGCGACGAACATTGCAGATGCACAAACGTCTTGCAATTCCGGCCGAACGAAAGAAGATATCTGCTCAAAACATACTGTGCAGGTGCAGACAGTGGCACCCGACATACCTGCGTTGTCGTTTTCCGCCGGGCACTCTTTGGGCCGGCGCAGCACGCAGAAACACCTAGAATGAAGATAAGCGCCTTTTTGTCATTGTCCGCGACCTACATTGAAGATGCACAATCTTCTTTCAATTCCGGCCGAACGGAAGGAGATATCTGCTCAAAACTTTCTGTGCAGGTGCAGACAGTGGCACCCGACATGCCTGCGTTGTCGTTTTCCGCCGGGCACTCTTTGGGCCGGCGCAGCACGCAGAAACACCTAGATTGAAGATAAGCGCCTTTTGCCATTGACCGCGACGAACATAGAAGATGCACAAACGTCTTGCAATTCCGGCCGAATGGAAGGAGATATCTGCTCAAAACTTTCTGTGCAGGTGCAGACAGTGGCACTCGACATGCCTGCGTTGTCGTTTTCCGCCGGGCACTCTTTGGGCCGGCGCAGCACGCAGAAACACCTAGATTGAAGATAAGCGCCTTTTGCCATTGACCGCGACGAACATAGAAGATGCACAAACGTCTTGCAATTCCGGCCGAATGGAAGGAGATATCTGCTCAAAACTTTCTGTGCAGGTGCAGACAGTGGCACCCGACATGTCTGCGTTGTCGTTTTCCGCCGGGCACTCTTTGGGCCGGCGCAGCACGCAGAAACACCTAGATTGAAGATAAGCGCCTTTTGCCATTGACCGCGACGAATATAGAAGATGCACAAACGTCTTGCAATTCCGGCCGAATGGAAGGAGATATCTGCTCAAAACTTTCTGTGCAGGTGTAGACAGTGGCACCCGACATGCCTGCGTTGTCGTTTTCCGCCGGGCACTCTTTGGGCCGGAGCAGCACGCAGAAACACCTAGATTGAAGATAAGCTCCTTTTGTCATTGACCGCGACGAACATAGAAGATGCACAAACTTCTTGCAATTCCGGCCGAATGGAAGGAGATATCTGCTCAAAACTTTCTGTGCAGGTGTAGACAGTGGCACCCGACATGCCTGCGTTGTCGTTTTCCGCCGGGCACTCTTTGGGCCGGCGCAGCACGCAGAAACACCTAGATTGAAGATAAGCGCCTTTTTGTCATTGACCGCGACCTACATTGAAGATGCACAATCTTCTTTCAATTCCGGCCGAACGGAAGGAGATATCTGCTCAAAACATTCTGTGCAGGTGCAGACAGTGGCACCCGACATGCCTGCGTTGTCGTTTTCCGCCGGGCACTCTTTGAGCCGGAGCAGCACGCAGAAACACCTACATTGAAGATAAGCGCCTTTTGCCATTGACCGCGACCTACATTGAAGATGCACAATCTTCTTTCAATTCCGGCCGAACGGAAGGAGATATCTGCTCAAAACTTTCTGTGCAAGTGCAGACAGTGGCACCCGACATGCCTGCGTTGTCGTTTTCCGCCGGGCACTCTTTGGGCCGGCGCAGCACGCAGAAACACCTAGATTGAAGATAAGCGCCTTTTGCCATTGACCGCGACCTACATTGCAGATGCACAAACGTCTTGCAATTCCGGCCGAACGAAAGAAGATATCTGCTCAAAACATACTGTGCAGGTGCAGACAGTGGCACCCGACATGCCTGCGTTGTCGTTTTCCGCCGGGCACTCTTTGGGCCGGCGCAGCACGCAGAAACACCTAGATTGAAGATAAGCGCCTTTTTGTCATTGACCGCGACCTACATTGAAGATGCACAATCTTCTTTCAATTCCGGCCGAACGGAAGGAGATATCTGCTCAAAACTTTCTGTGCAGGTGCAGACAGTGGCACCCGACATGCCTGCGTTGTCGTTTTCCGCCGGGCACTCTTTGGGCCGGAGCAGCACGCAGAAACACCTAGATTGAAGATAAGCTCCTTTTGTCATTGACCGCGACGAACATAGAAGATGCACAAACTTCTTGCAATTCCGGCCGAATGGAAGGAGATATCTGCTCAAAACATTCTGTGCAGGTGCAGACAGTGGCACTCGACATGCCTGCGTTGTCGTTTTCCGCCGGGCACTCTTTGGGCCGGCGCAGCACGCAGAAACACCTAGATTGAAGATAAGCGCCTTTTGCCATTGACCGCGACGAAAATAGAAGATGCACAAACGTCTTGCAATTCCGGCCCAATGGAAGGAGATATCTGCTCAAAACTTTCTGTGCAGGTGCAGACAGTGGCACCCGACATGCCTGCGTTGTCGTTTTCCGCCGGGCACTCTTTGGGCCGGAGCAGCACGCAGAAACACCTAGATTGAAGATAAGCGCCTTTTTGTCATTGACCGCGACCTACATTGCAGATGCACAAACGTCTTGCAATTCCGGCCGAATGGAAGGAGATATCTGCTCAAAACATTCTGTGCAGGTGCAGACAGTGGCACTCGACATGCCTGCGTTGTCGATTTCTGCCGGGCACTCTTTGGGCCGGCGCAGCACGCAGAAACACCTAGATTGAAGATAAGCGCCTTTTTGTCATTGACCGCGACCTACATTGAAGATGCACAATCTTCTTTCAATTCCGGCCGAACGGAAGGAGATATCTGCTCAAAACATTCTGTGCAGGTGCAGACAGTGGCACCCGACATGCCTGCGTTGTCGTTTTCCGCCGGGCACTCTTTGAGCCGGAGCAGCACGCAGAAACACCTACATTGAAGATAAGCGCCTTTTGCGATTGACCGCGACAAACATAGAAGATGCACAATCTTCTTTCAATTACGGCCGAACGGAAGGAGATATCTGCTCAAAACTTTCTGTGCAGGTGCAGACAGTGGCACCCGACATGCCTGCGTTGTCGTTTTCCGCCGGGCACTCTTTGGGCCGGCGCAGCACGCAGAAACACCTAGATTGAAGATAAGCGCCTTTTTGTTATTGACCGCGACCTACATTGAAGATGCACAATCTTCTTTCAATTCCGGCCGAACGGAAGGAGATATCTGCTCAAAACTTTCTGTGCAGGTGCAGACAGTGGCACTCGACATGCCTGCGTTGTCGTTTTCCGCCGGGCACTCTTTGGGCCGGCGCAGCACGCAGAAACACCTAGATTGAAGATAAGCGCCTTTTGCCATTGACCGCGACGAACATAGAAGATGCACAAACGTCTTGCAATTCCGGCCGAATGGAAGGAGATATCTGCTCAAAACTTTCTGTGCAGGTGCAGACAGTGGCACCCGACATGCCTGCGTTGTCGTTTTCCGCCGGGCACTCTTTGGGCCGGAGCAGCACGCAGAAACACCTAGATTGAAGATAAGCTCCTTTTGTCATTGACCGCGACGAACATAGAAGATGCACAAACTTCTTGCAATTCCGGCCGAATGGAAGGAGATATCTGCTCAAAACTTTCTGTGCAGGTGTAGACAGTGGCACCCGACATGCCTGCGTTGTCGTTTTCCGCCGGGCACTCTTTGGGCCGGCGCAGCACGCAGAAACACCTAGATTGAAGATAAGCGCCTTTTTGTCTTTGACCGCGACCTACATTGAAGATGCACAATCTTCTTTCAATTCCGGCCGAACGGAAGAAGATATCTGCTCAAAACATTCTGTGCAGGTGCAGACAGTGGCACCCGACATGCCTGCGTTGTCGTTTTCGGCCGGGCAGTCTTTGGGCCGGCGCAGAATGCAGAAACACCTAGATTGAAGATAAGCGCCTTTTTGTCATTGACCGCGACCTACATTGAAGATGCACAAACTTCTTTCAATTCCGGCCGAACGGAAGGAGATATCTGCTCAAAACTTTCTGTGCAGGTGCAGACAGTGGCACTCGACATGCCTGCGTTGTCGTTTTCCGCCGGGCACTCTTTGGGCCGGCGCAGCACGCAGAAACACCTAGATTGAAGATAAGCGCCTTTTGCCATTGACCGCAACGAAAATAGAAGATGCACAAACGTCTTGCAATTCCGGCCGAATGGAAGGAGATATCTGCTCAAAACTTTCTGTGCAGGTGCAGACAGTGGCACCCGACATGCCTGCGTTGTCGTTTTCCGCCGGGCACTCTTTGGGCCGGAGCAGCACGCAGAAACACCTAGATTGAAGATAAGCGCCTTTTTGTCATTGACCGCGACGAACATTGCAGATGCACAAACGTCTTGCAATTTCGGCCGAACGAAAGAAGATATCTGCTCAAAACATACTGTGCAGGTGCAGACAGTGGCACCCGACATGCCTGCGTTGTCGTTTTCCGCCGGGCACTCTTTGGGCCGGCGCAGCACGCAGAAACACCTAGATTGAAGATAAGCGCATTTTTGTCATTGTCCGCGACCTACATTGAAGATGCACAATCTTCTTTCAATTCCGGCTGAACGGAAGGAGATATCTGCTCAAAACTTTCTGTGCAGATGCAGACAGTGGCACCCGACATGCCTGCGTTGTCGTTTTCCGCCGGGCACTCTTTGGGCCGGCGCAGCACGCAGAAACACCTAGATTGAAGATAAGCGCCTTTTGCCATTGACCGCGACGAATATAGAAGATGCACAAACGTCTTGCAATTCCGGCCGAATGGAAGGAGATATCTGCTCAAAACTTTCTGTGCAGGTGCAGACAGTGGCACTCGACATGCCTGCGTTGTCGTTTTCCGCCGGGCACTCTTTGGGCCGGCGCAGCACGCAGAAACACCTAGATTGAAGATAAGCGCCTTTTTGTCATTGACCGCGACCTACATTGCAGATGCACAAACGTCTTGCAATTCCGGCCGAACGAAAGAAGATATCTGCTCAAAACATACTGTGCAGGTGCAGACAGTGGCACCCGACATGCCTGCGTTGTCGTTTTCCGCCGGGCACTCTTTGGGCCGGCGCAGCACGCAGAAACACCTAGATTGAAGATAAGCGCCTTTTTGTCATTGACCGCGACCTACATTGAAGATGCACAATCTTCTTTCAATTCCGGCCGAACGGAAGGAGATATCTGCTCAAAACATTCTGTGCAGGTGCAGACAGTGGCACCCGACATGCCTGCGTTGTCGTTTTCCGCCGGGCACTCTTTGAGCCGGAGCAGCACGCAGAAACACCTTCATTGAAGATAAGCGCCTTTTGCGATTGACCGCGACAAACATAGAAGATGCACAATCTTCTTTCAATTACGGCCGAACGGAAGGAGATATCTGCTCAAAACTTTCTGTGCAGGTGCAGACAGTGGCACCCGACATGCCTGCGTTGTCGTTTTCCGCCGGGCACTCTTTGGGCCGGCGCAGCACGCAGAAACACCTAGATTGAAGATAAGCGCCTTTTTGTTATTGACCGCGACCTACATTGAAGATGCACAATCTTCTTTCAATTCCGGCCGAACGGAAGGAGATATCTGCTCAAAACTTTCTGTGCAGGTGCAGACAGTGGCACTCGACATGCCTGCGTTGTCGTTTTCCGCCGGGCACTCTTTGGGCCGGCGCAGCACGCAGAAACACCTAGATTGAAGATAAGCGCCTTTTGCCATTGACCGCGACGAACATAGAAGATGCACAAACGTCTTGCAATTCCGGCCGAATGGAAGGAGATATCTGCTCAAAACTTTCTGTGCAGGTGCAGACAGTGGCACCCGACATGCCTGCGTTGTCGTTTTCCGCCGGGCACTCTTTGGGCCGGAGCAGCACGCAGAAACACCTAGATTGAAGATAAGCTCCTTTTGTCATTGACCGCGACGAACATAGAAGATGCACAAACTTCTTGCAATTCCGGCCGAATGGAAGGAGATATCTGCTCAAAACTTTCTGTGCAGGTGTAGACAGTGGCACCCGACATGCCTGCGTTGTCGTTTTCCGCCGGGCACTCTTTGGGCCGGCGCAGCACGCAGAAACACCTAGATTGAAGATAAGCGCCTTTTTGTCATTGACCGCGACCTACATTGAAGATGCACAATCTTCTTTCAATTCCGGCCGAACGGAAGGAGATATTTGCTCAAAACATTCTGTGCAGGTGCAGACAGTGGCACCCGACATGCCTGCGTTGTCGTTTTCCGCCGGGCAGTCTTTGGGCCGGCGCAGCACGCAGAAACACCTAGATTGAAGATAAGCGCCTTTTTGTCATTGACCGCGACCTACATTGAAGATGCACAATCTTCTTTCAATTCCGGCCGAACGGAAGGAGATATCTGCTCAAAACTTTCTGTGCAGGTGCAGACAGTGGCACTCGACATGCCTGCGTTGTCGTTTTCCGCCGGGCACTCTTTGGGCCGGCGCAGCACGCAGAAACACCTAGATTGAAGATAAGCGCCTTTTGCCATTGACCGCGACGAAAATAGAAGATGCACAAACGTCTTGCAATTCCGGCCGAATGGAAGGAGATATCTGCTCAAAACTTTCTGTGCAGGTGCAGACAGTGGCACCCGACATGCCTGCGTTGTCGTTTTCCGCCGGGCACTCTTTGGGCCGGAGCAGCACGCAGAAACACCTAGATTGAAGATAAGCGCCTTTTTGTCATTGACCGCGACCTACATTGCAGATGCACAAACGTCTTGCAATTCCGGCCGAACGAAAGAAGATATCTGCTCAAAACATACTGTGCAGGTGCAGACAGTGGCACCCGACATGCCTGCGTTGTCGTTTTCCGCCGGGCACTCTTTGGGCCGGCGCAGCACGCAGAAACACCTAGATTGCAGGTAAGGGCTTTTTGACATTGACCGCGACCAATATTGAAGATGCACAAACGTCTTGCAATTCTGGCCGAACGAAAGAAGATATCTGCTCAAACCTTTCTGTGCAGGTGCAGACAGTGGCACCCGACATGGCTGCGTTGTCGTTTTCCGCCGGGCAGTCTTGGGGCCGGCGCAGCACGCAGAAACACCTAGATTGAAGATAAGCGCCTTTTTGTCATTGACCGCGACCTACATTGAAGATGCACAATCTTCTTTCAATTCCGGCCGAACGGAAGGAGATATCTGCTCAAAACTTTCTGTGCAGGTGCAGACAGTGGCACTCGACATGCCTTCGTTGTCGTTTTCCGCCGGGCACTCTTTGGGCCGGCGCAGCACGCAGAAACACCTAGATTGAAGATAAGCGCCTTTTGCCATTGACCGCAACGAAAATAGAAGATGCACAAACGTCTTGCAATTCCGGCCGAATGGAAGGAGATATCTGCTCAAAACTTTCTGTGCAGGTGCAGACAGTGGCACCCGACATGCCTGCGTTGTCGTTTTCCGCCGGGCACTCTTTGGGCCGGAGCAGCACGCAGAAACACCTAGATTGAAGATAAGCGCCTTTTTGTCATTGACCGCGACGAACATTGCAGATGCACAAACGTCTTGCAATTCCGGCCGAACGAAAGAAGATATCTGCTCAAAACATACTGTGCAGGTGCAGACAGTGGCACCCGACATACCTGCGTTGTCGTTTTCCGCCGGGCACTCTTTGGGCCGGCGCAGCACGCAGAAACACCTAGAATGAAGATAAGCGCCTTTTTGTCATTGTCCGCGACCTACATTGAAGATGCACAATCTTCGTTCAATTCCGGCCGAACGGAAGGAGATATCTGCTCAAAACTTTCTGTGCAGGTGCAGACAGTGGCACCCGACATGCCTGCGTTGTCGTTTTCCGCCGGGCACTCTTTGGGCCGGCGCAGCACGCAGAAACACCTAGATTGAAGATAAGCGCCTTTTGCCATTGACCGCGACGAACATAGAAGATGCACAAACGTCTTGCAATTCCGGCCGAATGGAAGGAGATATCTGCTCAAAACTTTCTGTGCAGGTGCAGACAGTGGCACTCGACATGCCTGCGTTGTCGTTTTCCGCCGGGCACTCTTTGGGCCGGCGCAGCACGCAGAAACACCTAGATTGAAGATAAGCGCCTTTTGCCATTGACCGCGACGAACATAGAAGATGCACAAACGTCTTGCAATTCCGGCCGAATGGAAGGAGATATCTGCTCAAAACTTTCTGTGCAGGTGCAGACAGTGGCACCCGACATGTCTGCGTTGTCGTTTTCCGCCGGGCACTCTTTGGGCCGGCGCAGCACGTAGAAACACCTAGATTGAAGATAAGCGCCTTTTGCCATTGACCGCGACGAATATAGAAGATGCACAAACGTCTTGCAATTCCGGCCGAATGGAAGGAGATATCTGCTCAAAACTTTCTGTGCAGGTGTAGACAGTGGCACCCGACATGCCTGCGTTGTCGTTTTCCGCCGGGCACTCTTTGGGCCGGAGCAGCACGCAGAAACACCTAGATTGAAGATAAGCTCCTTTTGTCATTGACCGCGACGAACATAGAAGATGCACAAACTTCTTGCAATTCCGGCCGAATGGAAGGAGATATCTGCTCAAAACTTTCTGTGCAGGTGTAGACAGTGGCACCCGACATGCCTGCGTTGTCGTTTTCCGCCGGGCACTCTTTGGGCTGGCGCAGCACGCAGAAACACCTAGATTGAAGATAAGCGCCTTTTTGTCATTGACCGCGACCTACATTGAAGATGCACAATCTTCTTTCAATTCCGGCCGAACGGAAGGAGATATCTGCTCAAAACATTCTGTGCAGGTGCAGACAGTGGCACCCGACATGCCTGCGTTGTCGTTTTCCGCCGGGCACTCTTTGGGCCGGCGCAGCACGTAGAAACACCTAGATTGAAGATAAGCGCCTTTTGCCATTGACCGCGACGAATATAGAAGATGCACAAACGTCTTGCAATTCCGGCCGAATGGAAGGAGATATCTGCTCAAAACTTTCTGTGCAGGTGTAGACAGTGGCACCCGACATGCCTGCGTTGTCGTTTTCCGCCGGGCACTCTTTGGGCCGGCGCAGCACGCAGAAACACCTAGATTGAAGATAAGCGCCTTTTTGTCATTGACCGCGACCTACATTGAAGATGCACAATCTTCTTTCAATTCCGGCCGAACGGAAGGAGATATCTGCTCAAAACATTCTGTGCAGGTGCAGACAGTGGCACCCGACATGCCTGCGTTGTCGTTTTCCGCCGGGCACTCTTTGGGCCGGCGCAGCACGCAGAAACACCTAGATTGAAGATAAGCGCCTTTTTGTCATTGACCGCGACCTACATTGAAGATGCACAATCTTCTTTCAATTCCGGCCGAACGGAAGGAGATATCTGCTCAAAACATTCTGTGCAGGTGCAGACAGTGGCACCCGACATGCCTGCGTTGTCGTTTTCCGCCGGGCACTCTTTGAGCCGGAGCAGCACGCAGAAACACCTACATTGAAGATAAGCGCCTTTTGCCATTGACCGCGACCTACATTGAAGATGCACAATCTTCTTTCAATTCCGGCCGAACGGAAGGAGATATCTGCTCAAAACTTTCTGTGCAAGTGCAGACAGTGGCACCCGACATGCCTGCGTTGTCGTTTTCCGCCGGGCACTCTTTGGGCCGGCGCAGCACGCAGAAACACCTAGATTGAAGATAAGCGCCTTTTGCCATTGACCGCGACCTACATTGCAGATGCACAAACGTCTTGCAATTCCGGCCGAACGAAAGAAGATATCTGCTCAAAACATACTGTGCAGGTGCAGACAGTGGCACCCGACATGCCTGCGTTGTCGTTTTCCGCCGGGCACTCTTTGGGCCGGCGCAGCACGCAGAAACACCTAGATTGAAGATAAGCGCCTTTTTGTCATTGACCGCGACCTACATTGAAGATGCACAATCTTCTTTCAATTCCGGCCGAACGGAAGGAGATATCTGCTCAAAACTTTCTGTGCAGGTGCAGACAGTGGCACCCGACATGCCTGCGTTGTCGTTTTCCGCCGGGCACTCTTTGGGCCGGAGCAGCACGCAGAAACACCTAGATTGAAGATAAGCTCCTTTTGTCATTGACCGCGACGAACATAGAAGATGCACAAACTTCTTGCAATTCCGGCCGAATGGAAGGAGATATCTGCTCAAAACATTCTGTGCAGGTGCAGACAGTGGCACTCGACATGCCTGCGTTGTCGTTTTCCGCCGGGCACTCTTTGGGCCGGCGCAGCACGCAGAAACACCTAGATTGAAGATAAGCGCCTTTTGCCATTGACCGCGACGAAAATAGAAGATGCACAAACGTCTTGCAATTCCGGCCCAATGGAAGGAGATATCTGCTCAAAACTTTCTGTGCAGGTGCAGACAGTGGCACCCGACATGCCTGCGTTGTCGTTTTCCGCCGGGCACTCTTTGGGCCGGAGCAGCACGCAGAAACACCTAGATTGAAGATAAGCGCCTTTTTGTCATTGACCGCGACCTACATTGCAGATGCACAAACGTCTTGCAATTCCGGCCGAATGGAAGGAGATATCTGCTCAAAACATTCTGTGCAGGTGCAGACAGTGGCACTCGACATGCCTGCGTTGTCGATTTCTGCCGGGCACTCTTTGGGCCGGCGCAGCACGCAGAAACACCTAGATTGAAGATAAGCGCCTTTTTGTCATTGACCGCGACCTACATTGAAGATGCACAATCTTCTTTCAATTCCGGCCGAACGGAAGGAGATATCTGCTCAAAACATTCTGTGCAGGTGCAGACAGTGGCACCCGACATGCCTGCGTTGTCGTTTTCCGCCGGGCACTCTTTGAGCCGGAGCAGCACGCAGAAACACCTACATTGAAGATAAGCGCCTTTTGCGATTGACCGCGACAAACATAGAAGATGCACAATCTTCTTTCAATTACGGCCGAACGGAAGGAGATATCTGCTCAAAACTTTCTGTGCAGGTGCAGACAGTGGCACCCGACATGCCTGCGTTGTCGTTTTCCGCCGGGCACTCTTTGGGCCGGCGCAGCACGCAGAAACACCTAGATTGAAGATAAGCGCCTTTTTGTTATTGACCGCGACCTACATTGAAGATGCACAATCTTCTTTCAATTCCGGCCGAACGGAAGGAGATATCTGCTCAAAACTTTCTGTGCAGGTGCAGACAGTGGCACTCGACATGCCTGCGTTGTCGTTTTCCGCCGAGCACTCTTTGGGCCGGCGCAGCACGCAGAAACACCTAGATTGAAGATAAGCGCCTTTTGCCATTGACCGCGACGAACATAGAAGATGCACAAACGTCTTGCAATTCCGGCCGAATGGAAGGAGATATCTGCTCAAAACTTTCTGTGCAGGTGCAGACAGTGGCACCCGACATGCCTGCGTTGTCGTTTTCCGCCGGGCACTCTTTGGGCCGGAGCAGCACGCAGAAACACCTAGATTGAAGATAAGCTCCTTTTGTCATTGACCGCGACGAACATAGAAGATGCACAAACTTCTTGCAATTCCGGCCGAATGGAAGGAGATATCTGCTCAAAACTTTCTGTGCAGGTGTAGACAGTGGCACCCGACATGCCTGCGTTGTCGTTTTCCGCCGGGCACTCTTTGGGCCGGCGCAGCACGCAGAAACACCTAGATTGAAGATAAGCGTCTTTTTGTCTTTGACCGCGACCTACATTGAAGATGCACAATCTTCTTTCAATTCCGGCCGAACGGAAGAAGATATCTGCTCAAAACATTCTGTGCAGGTGCAGACAGTGGCACCCGACATGCCTGCGTTGTCGTTTTCGGCCGGGCAGTCTTTGGGCCGGCGCAGAATGCAGAAACACCTAGATTGAAGATAAGCGCCTTTTTGTCATTGACCGCGACCTACATTGAAGATGCACAAACTTCTTTCAATTCCGGCCGAACGGAAGGACATATCTGCTCAAAACTTTCTGTGCAGGTGCAGACAGTGGCACTCGACATGCCTGCGTTGTCGTTTTCCGCCGGGCACTCTTTGGGCCGGCGCAGCACGCAGAAACACCTAGATTGAAGATAAGCGCCTTTTGCCATTGACCGCAACGAAAATAGAAGATGCACAAACGTCTTGCAATTCCGGCCGAATGGAAGGAGATATCTGCTCAAAACTTTCTGTGCAGGTGCAGACAGTGGCACCCGACATGCCTGCGTTGTCGTTTTCCGCCGGGCACTCTTTGGGCTGGAGCAGCACGCAGAAACACCTAGATTGAAGATAAGCGCCTTTTTGTCATTGACCGCGACGAACATTGCAGATGCACAAACGTCTTGCAATTTCGGCCGAACGAAAGAAGATATCTGCTCAAAACATACTGTGCAGGTGCAGACAGTGGCACCCGACATGCCTGCGTTGTCGTTTTCCGCCGGGCACTCTTTGGGCCGGCGCAGCACGCAGAAACACCTAGATTGAAGATAAGCGCATTTTTGTCATTGTCCGCGACCTACATTGAAGATGCACAATCTTCTTTCAATTCCGGCCGAACGGAAGGAGATATCTGCTCAAAACATTCTGTGCAGGTGCAGACAGTGGCACCCGACATGCCTGCGTTGTCGTTTTCCGCCGGGCACTCTTTGAGCCGGAGCAGCACGCAGAAACACCTTCATTGAAGATAAGCGCCTTTTGCGATTGACCGCGACAAACATAGAAGATGCACAATCTTCTTTCAATTACGGCCGAACGGAAGGAGATATCTGCTCAAAACTTTCTGTGCAGGTGCAGACAGTGGCACCCGACATGCCTGCGTTGTCGTTTTCCGCCGGGCACTCTTTGGGCCGGCGCAGCACGCAGAAACACCTAGATTGAAGATAAGCGCCTTTTTGTTATTGACCGCGACCTACATTGAAGATGCACAATCTTCTTTCAATTCCGGCCGAACGGAAGGAGATATCTGCTCAAAACTTTCTGTGCAGGTGCAGACAGTGGCACTCGACATGCCTGCGTTGTCGTTTTCCGCCGGGCACTCTTTGGGCCGGCGCAGCACGCAGAAACACCTAGATTGAAGATAAGCGCCTTTTGCCACTGACCGCGACGAACATAGAAGATGCACAAACGTCTTGCAATTCCGGCCGAATGGAAGGAGATATCTGCTCAAAACTTTCTGTGCAGGTGTAGACAGTGGCACCCGACATGCCTGCGTTGTCGTTTTCCGCCGGGCACTCTTTGGGCCGGCGCAGCACGCAGAAACACCTTGATTGAAGATAAGCGCCTTTTTGTCATTGACCGCGACCTACATTGAAGATGCACAATCTTCTTTCAATTCCGGCCGAACGGAAGGAGATATCTGCTCAAAACTTTCTGTGCAGGTGCAGACAGTGGCACTCGACATGCCTGCGTTGTCGTTTTCCGCCGGGCACTCTTTGGGCCGGCGCAGCACGCAGAAACACCTAGATTGAAGATAAGCGCCTTTTGCCATTGACCGCGACGAACATAGAAGATGCACAAACGTCTTGCAATTCCGGCCGAATGGAAGGAGATATCTGCTCAAAACTTTCTGTGCAGATGCAGACAGTGGCACCCGACATGCCTGCATTGTCGTTTTCAGCCGGGCACTCTTTGGGCCGGCGCAGCACGCAGAAACACCTAGATTGCAGATAAGGGCTTTTTGACATTGACCGCGACCAATATTGAAGATGCACGAACGTCTTGCAATTCCGGCCGAACGAAAGAAGATATCTGCTTAAAACTTTCTGTGCAGGTGCAGACAGTGGCACCCGACATGCCTGCGTTGTCGTTTTCCGCCGGGCACTCTTTGGGCCGGAGCAGCACGCAGAAACACCTAGATTGAAGATAAGCTCCTTTTGTCATTGACCGCGACGAACATAGAAGATGCACAATCTTCTTGCAATTCCGGCCGAATGGAAGGAGATATCTGCTCAAAACTTTCTGTGCAGGTGCAGACAGTGGCACCCGACATGCCTGCGTTGTCGTTTTCCGCCGGGCACTCTTTGGGCCGGAGCAGCACACAGAAACACCTAGATTGAAGATAAGCGCCTTTTTGTCATTGACCGCGACCTACATTGCAGATGCACAAACGTCTTGCAATTCCGGCCGAACGAAAGAAGATATCTGCTCAAAACATACTGTGCAGGTGCAGACAGTGGCACCCGACATGCCTGCGTTGTCGTTTTCCGCCGGGCACTCTTTGGGCCGGCGCAGCACGCAGAAACACCTAGATTGAAGATAAGCGCCTTTTTGTCATTGACCGCGACCTACATTGAAGATGCACAATCTTCTTTCAATTCCGGCCGAACAGAAGGAGATATCTGCTCAAAACTTTCTGTGCAGGTGCAGACAGTGGCACTCGACATGCCTGCGTTGTCGTTATCCGCCGGGCACTCTTTGGGCCGGCGCAGCACGCAGAAACACCTAGATTGAAGATAAGCGCCTTTTGCCATTGACCGCGACGAAAATAGAAGATGCACAAACGTCTTGCAATTCCGGCCGAATGGAAGGAGATATCTGCTCAAAACTTTCTGTGCAGGTGCAGACAGTGGCACCCGACATGCCTGCGTTGTCGTTTTCCGCCGGGCACTCTTTGGGCCGGAGCAGCACGCAGAAACACCTAGATTGAAGATAAGCGCCTTTTTGTCATTGACCGCGACCTACATTGCAGATGCACAAACGTCTTGCAATTCCGGCCGAACGAAAGGAGATATCTGCTCAAAACATACTGTGCAGGTGCAGACAGTGGCACCCGACATGCCTGCGTTGTCGTTTTCCGCCGGGCACTCTTTGGGCCGGCGCAGCACGCAGAAACACCTAGATTGAAGATAAGCGCCTTTTTGTCATTGACCGCGACCTACATTGAAGATGCACAATCTTCTTTCAATTCCGGCCGAACGAAAGGAGATATCTGCTCAAAACTTTCTGTGCAGGTGCAGACAGTGGCACCCGACATGCCTGCGTTGTCGTTTTCCGCCGGGCACTCTTTGGGCCGGCGCAGCACGCAGAAACACCTAGATTGAAGATAAGCGCCTTTTTGTCATTGACCGCGACCTACATTGCAGATGCACAAACGTCTTTCAATTACGGCCGAACGAAAGGAGATATCTGCTCAAAACATACTGTGCAGGTGCAGACAGTGGCACCCGACATGCCTGCGTTGTCGTTATCCGCCGGGCACTCTTTGGGCCGGCGCAGCACGCAGAAACACCTAGATTGAAGATAAGCGCCTTTTGCCATTGACCGCGACGAAAATAGAAGATGCACAAACGTCTTGCAATTCCGGCCGAATGGAAGGAGATATCTGCTCAAAACTTTCTGTGCAGGTGCAGACAGTGGCACCCGACATGCCTGCGTTGTCGTTTTCCGCCGGGCACTCTTTGGGCCGGAGCAGCACGCAGAAACACCTAGATTGAAGATAAGCGCCTTTTTGTCATTGACCGCGACCTACATTGCAGATGCACAAACGTCTTGCAATTCCGGCCGAACGAAAGGAGATATCTGCTCAAAACATACTGTGCAGGTGCAGACAGTGGCACCCGACATGCCTGCGTTGTCGTTTTCCGCCGGGCACTCTTTGGGCCGGCGCAGCACGCAGAAACACCTAGATTGAAGATAAGCGCCTTTTTGTCATTGACCGCGACCTACATTGAAGATGCACAATCTTCTTTCAATTCCGGCCGAACGGAAGGAGATATCTGCTCAAAACATTCTGTGCAGGTGCAGACAGTGGCACCCGACATGCCTGCGTTGTCGTTTTCCGCCGGGCACTCTTTGAGCCGGAGCAGCACGCAGAAACACCTACATTGAAGATAAGCGCCTTTTGCCATTGACCGCGACAAACATAGAAGATGCACAATCTTCTTTCAATTACGGCCGAACGGAAGGAGATATCTGCTCAAAACTTTCTGTGCAGGTGTAGACAGTGGCACCCGACATGCCTGCGTTGTCGTTTTCCGCCGGGCACTCTTTGGGCCGGCGCAGCACGCAGAAACACCTAGATTGAAGATAAGCGCCTTTTTGTCATTGACCGCGACCTACATTGAAGATGCACAATCTTCTTTCAATTCCGGCCGAACGGAAGGAGATATCTGCTCAAAACATTCTGTGCGGGTGCAGACAGTGGCACCCGACATGCCTGCGTTGTCGTTTTCCGCCGGGCACTCTTTGAGCCGGAGCAGCACGCAGAAACACCTACATTGAAGATAAGCGCCTTTTGCCATTGACCGCGACAAACATAGAAGATGCACAATCTTCTTTCAATTACGGCCGAACGGAAGGAGATATCTGCTCAAAACTTTCTGTGCAGGTGCAGACAGTGGCACCCGACATGCCTGCGTTGTCGTTTTCCGCCGGGCACTCTTTGGGCCGGCGCAGCACGCAGAAACACCTAGATTGAAGATAAGCGCCTTTTTGTTATTGACCGCGACCTACATTGAAGATGCACAATCTTCTTTCAATTCCGGCCGAACGGAAGGAGATATCTGCTCAAAACTTTCTGTGCAGGTGCAGACAGTGGCACTCGACATGCCTGCGTTGTCGTTTTCCGCCGGGCACTCTTTGGGCCGGCGCAGCACGCAGAAACACCTAGATTGAAGATAAGCGCCTTTTGCCATTGACCGCGACGAACATAGAAGATGCACAAACGTCTTGCAATTCCGGCCGAATGGAAGGAGATATCTGCTCAAAACTTTCTGTGCAGGTGCAGACAGTGGCACCCGACATGCCTGCGTTGTCGTTTTCCGCCGGGCACTCTTTGGGCCGGAGCAGCAAGCAGAAACACCTAGATTGAAGATAAGCGCCTTTTGCCATTGACCGCGACGAACATAGAAGATGCACAAACGTCTTGCAATTCCGGCCGAATGGAAGGAGATATCTGCTCAAACCTTTCTGTGCAGGTGCAGACAGTGGCACCCGACATGCCTGCGTTGTCGTTTTCCGCCGGGCACTCTTTGGGCCGGAGCAGCACGCAGAAACACCTAGATTGAAGATAAGCTCCTTTTGTCATTGACCGCGACGAACATAGAAGATGCACAAACTTCTTGCAATTCCGGCCGAATGGAAGGAGATATCTGCTCAAAACTTTCTGTGCAGGTGTAGACAGTGGCACCCGACATGCCTGCGTTGTCGTTTTCCGCCGGGCATTCTTTGGGCCGGCGCAGCACGCAGAAACACCTAGATTGAAGATAAGCGCCTTTTTGTCATTGACCGCGACCTACATTGAAGATGCACAATCTTCTTTCAATTACGGCCGAACGGAAGGAGATATTTGCTCAAAACATTCTGTGCAGGTGCAGACAGTGGCACCCGACATGCCTGCGTTGTCGTTTTCCGCCGGGCAGTCTTTGGGCCGGCGCAGCACGCAGAAACACCTAGATTGAAGATAAGCGCCTTTTTGTCATTGACCGCGACCTACATTGAAGATGCACAATCTTCTTTCAATTCCGGCCGAACGGAAGGAGATATCTGCTCAAAACTTTCTGTGCAGGTGCAGACAGTGGCACTCGACATGCCTGCGTTGTCGTTTTCCGCCGGGCACTCTTTGGGCCGGAGCAGCACGCAGAAACACCTAGATTGAAGATAAGCGCCTTTTTGTCATTGACCGCGACGAACATTGCAGATGCACAAACGTCTTGCAATTCCGGCCGAACGAAAGAAGATATCTGCTCAAAACATACTGTGCAGGTGCAGACAGTGGCACCCGACATACCTGCGTTGTCGTTTTCCGCCGGGCACTCTTTGGGCCGGCGCAGCACGCAGAAACACCTAGAATGAAGATAAGCGCCTTTTTGTCATTGTCCGCGACCTACATTGAAGATGCACAATCTTCTTTCAATTCCGGCCGAACGGAAGGAGATATCTGCTCAAAACTTTCTGTGCAGGTGCAGACAGTGGCACCCGACATGCCTGCGTTGTCGTTTTCCGCCGGGCACTCTTTGGGCCGGCGCAGCACGCAGAAACACCTAGATTGAAGATAAGCGCCTTTTGCCATTGACCGCGACGAACATAGAAGATGCACAAACGTCTTGCAATTCCGGCCGAATGGAAGGAGATATCTGCTCAAAACTTTCTGTGCAGGTGCAGACAGTGGCACTCGACATGCCTGCGTTGTCGTTTTCCGCCGGGCACTCTTTGGGCCGGCGCAGCACGCAGAAACACCTAGATTGAAGATAAGCGCCTTTTGCCATTGACCGCGACGAACATAGAAGATGCACAAACGTCTTGCAATTCCGGCCGAATGGAAGGAGATATCTGCTCAAAACTTTCTGTGCAGGTGCAGACAGTGGCACCCGACATGTCTGCGTTGTCGTTTTCCGCCGGGCACTCTTTGGGCCGGCGCAGCACGCAGAAACACCTAGATTGAAGATAAGCGCCTTTTGCCATTGACCGCGACGAATATAGAAGATGCACAAACGTCTTGCAATTCCGGCCGAATGGAAGGAGATATCTGCTCAAAACTTTCTGTGCAGGTGTAGACAGTGGCACCCGACATGCCTGCGTTGTCGTTTTCCGCCGGGCACTCTTTGGGCCGGAGCAGCACGCAGAAACACCTAGATTGAAGATAAGCTCCTTTTGTCATTGACCGCGACGAACATAGAAGATGCACAAACTTCTTGCAATTCCGGCCGAATGGAAGGAGATATCTGCTCAAAACTTTCTGTGCAGGTGTAGACAGTGGCACCCGACATGCCTGCGTTGTCGTTTTCCGCCGGGCACTCTTTGGGCCGGCGCAGCACGCAGAAACACCTAGATTGAAGATAAGCGCCTTTTTGTCATTGACCGCGACCTACATTGAAGATGCACAATCTTCTTTCAATTCCGGCCGAACGGAAGGAGATATCTGCTCAAAACATTCTGTGCAGGTGCAGACAGTGGCACCCGACATGCCTGCGTTGTCGTTTTCCGCCGGGCACTCTTTGAGCCGGAGCAGCACGCAGAAACACCTACATTGAAGATAAGCGCCTTTTGCCATTGACCGCGACCTACATTGAAGATGCACAATCTTCTTTCAATTCCGGCCGAACGGAAGGAGATATCTGCTCAAAACTTTCTGTGCAAGTGCAGACAGTGGCACCCGACATGCCTGCGTTGTCGTTTTCCGCCGGGCACTCTTTGGGCCGGCGCAGCACGCAGAAACACCTAGATTGAAGATAAGCGCCTTTTGCCATTGACCGCGACCTACATTGCAGATGCACAAACGTCTTGCAATTCCGGCCGAACGAAAGAAGATATCTGCTCAAAACATACTGTGCAGGTGCAGACAGTGGCACCCGACATGCCTGCGTTGTCGTTTTCCGCCGGGCACTCTTTGGGCCGGCGCAGCACGCAGAAACACCTAGATTGAAGATAAGCGCCTTTTTGTCATTGACCGCGACCTACATTGAAGATGCACAATCTTCTTTCAATTCCGGCCGAACGGAAGGAGATATCTGCTCAAAACTTTCTGTGCAGGTGCAGACAGTGGCACCCGACATGCCTGCGTTGTCGTTTTCCGCCGGGCACTCTTTGGGCCGGAGCAGCACGCAGAAACACCTAGATTGAAGATAAGCTCCTTTTGTCATTGACCGCGACGAACATAGAAGATGCACAAACTTCTTGCAATTCCGGCCGAATGGAAGGAGATATCTGCTCAAAACATTCTGTGCAGGTGCAGACAGTGGCACTCGACATGCCTGCGTTGTCGTTTTCCGCCGGGCACTCTTTGGGCCGGCGCAGCACGCAGAAACACCTAGATTGAAGATAAGCGCCTTTTGCCATTGACCGCGACGAAAATAGAAGATGCACAAACGTCTTGCAATTCCGGCCCAATGGAAGGAGATATCTGCTCAAAACTTTCTGTGCAGGTGCAGACAGTGGCACCCGACATGCCTGCGTTGTCGTTTTCCGCCGGGCACTCTTTGGGCCGGAGCAGCACGCAGAAACACCTAGATTGAAGATAAGCGCCTTTTTGTCATTGACCGCGACCTACATTGCAGATGCACAAACGTCTTGCAATTCCGGCCGAATGGAAGGAGATATCTGCTCAAAACATTCTGTGCAGGTGCAGACAGTGGCACTCGACATGCCTGCGTTGTCGATTTCTGCCGGGCACTCTTTGGGCCGGCGCAGCACGCAGAAACACCTAGATTGAAGATAAGCGCCTTTTTGTCATTGACCGCGACCTACATTGAAGATGCACAATCTTCTTTCAATTCCGGCCGAACGGAAGGAGATATCTGCTCAAAACATTCTGTGCAGGTGCAGACAGTGGCACCCGACATGCCTGCGTTGTCGTTTTCCGCCGGGCACTCTTTGAGCCGGAGCAGCACGCAGAAACACCTACATTGAAGATAAGCGCCTTTTGCGATTGACCGCGACAAACATAGAAGATGCACAATCTTCTTTCAATTACGGCCGAACGGAAGGAGATATCTGCTCAAAACTTTCTGTGCAGGTGCAGACAGTGGCACCCGACATGCCTGCGTTGTCGTTTTCCGCCGGGCACTCTTTGGGCCGGCGCAGCACGCAGAAACACCTAGATTGAAGATAAGCGCCTTTTTGTTATTGACCGCGACCTACATTGAAGATGCACAATCTTCTTTCAATTCCGGCCGAACGGAAGGAGATATCTGCTCAAAACTTTCTGTGCAGGTGCAGACAGTGGCACTCGACATGCCTGCGTTGTCGTTTTCCGCCGGGCACTCTTTGGGCCGGCGCAGCACGCAGAAACACCTAGATTGAAGATAAGCGCCTTTTGCCATTGACCGCGACGAACATAGAAGATGCACAAACGTCTTGCAATTCCGGCCGAATGGAAGGAGATATCTGCTCAAAACTTTCTGTGCAGGTGCAGACAGTGGCACCCGACATGCCTGCGTTGTCGTTTTCCGCCGGGCACTCTTTGGGCCGGAGCAGCACGCAGAAACACCTAGATTGAAGATAAGCTCCTTTTGTCATTGACCGCGACGAACATAGAAGATGCACAAACTTCTTGCAATTCCGGCCGAATGGAAGGAGATATCTGCTCAAAACTTTCTGTGCAGGTGTAGACAGTGGCACCCGACATGCCTGCGTTGTCGTTTTCCGCCGGGCACTCTTTGGGCCGGCGCAGCACGCAGAAACACCTAGATTGAAGATAAGCGCCTTTTTGTCTTTGACCGCGACCTACATTGAAGATGCACAATCTTCTTTCAATTCCGGCCGAACGGAAGAAGATATCTGCTCAAAACATTCTGTGCAGGTGCAGACAGTGGCACCCGACATGCCTGCGTTGTCGTTTTCGGCCGGGCAGTCTTTGGGCCGGCGCAGAATGCAGAAACACCTAGATTGAAGATAAGCGCCTTTTTGTCATTGACCGCGACCTACATTGAAGATGCACAAACTTCTTTCAATTCCGGCCGAACGGAAGGAGATATCTGCTCAAAACTTTCTGTGCAGGTGCAGACAGTGGCACTCGACATGCCTGCGTTGTCGTTTTCCGCCGGGCACTCTTTGGGCCGGCGCAGCACGCAGAAACACCTAGATTGAAGATAAGCGCCTTTTGCCATTGACCGCAACGAAAATAGAAGATGCACAAACGTCTTGCAATTCCGGCCGAATGGAAGGAGATATCTGCTCAAAACTTTCTGTGCAGGTGCAGACAGTGGCACCCGACATGCCTGCGTTGTCGTTTTCCGCCGGGCACTCTTTGGGCCGGAGCAGCACGCAGAAACACCTAGATTGAAGATAAGCGCCTTTTTGTCATTGACCGCGACGAACATTGCAGATGCACAAACGTCTTGCAATTTCGGCCGAACGAAAGAAGATATCTGCTCAAAACATACTGTGCAGGTGCAGACAGTGGCACCCGACATGCCTGCGTTGTCGTTTTCCGCCGGGCACTCTTTGGGCCGGCGCAGCACGCAGAAACACCTAGATTGAAGATAAGCGCATTTTTGTCATTGTCCGCGACCTACATTGAAGATGCACAATCTTCTTTCAATTCCGGCTGAACGGAAGGAGATATCTGCTCAAAACTTTCTGTGCAGATGCAGACAGTGGCACCCGACATGCCTGCGTTGTCGTTTTCCGCCGGGCACTCTTTGGGCCGGCGCAGCACGCAGAAACACCTAGATTGAAGATAAGCGCCTTTTGCCATTGACCGCGACGAATATAGAAGATGCACAAACGTCTTGCAATTCCGGCCGAATGGAAGGAGATATCTGCTCAAAACTTTCTGTGCAGGTGCAGACAGTGGCACTCGACATGCCTGCGTTGTCGTTTTCCGCCGGGCACTCTTTGGGCCGGCGCAGCACGCAGAAACACCTAGATTGAAGATAAGCGCCTTTTTGTCATTGACCGCGACCTACATTGCAGATGCACAAACGTCTTGCAATTCCGGCCGAACGAAAGAAGATATCTGCTCAAAACATACTGTGCAGGTGCAGACAGTGGCACCCGACATGCCTGCGTTGTCGTTTTCCGCCGGGCACTCTTTGGGCCGGCGCAGCACGCAGAAACACCTAGATTGAAGATAAGCGCCTTTTTGTCATTGACCGCGACCTACATTGAAGATGCACAATCTTCTTTCAATTCCGGCCGAACGGAAGGAGATATCTGCTCAAAACATTCTGTGCAGGTGCAGACAGTGGCACCCGACATGCCTGCGTTGTCGTTTTCCGCCGGGCACTCTTTGAGCCGGAGCAGCACGCAGAAACACCTTCATTGAAGATAAGCGCCTTTTGCGATTGACCGCGACAAACATAGAAGATGCACAATCTTCTTTCAATTACGGCCGAACGGAAGGAGATATCTGCTCAAAACTTTCTGTGCAGGTGCAGACAGTGGCACCCGACATGCCTGCGTTGTCGTTTTCCGCCGGGCACTCTTTGGGCCGGCGCAGCACGCAGAAACACCTAGATTGAAGATAAGCGCCTTTTTGTTATTGACCGCGACCTACATTGAAGATGCACAATCTTCTTTCAATTCCGGCCGAACGGAAGGAGATATCTGCTCAAAACTTTCTGTGCAGGTGCAGACAGTGGCACTCGACATGCCTGCGTTGTCGTTTTCCGCCGGGCACTCTTTGGGCCGGCGCAGCACGCAGAAACACCTAGATTGAAGATAAGCGCCTTTTGCCATTGACCGCGACGAACATAGAAGATGCACAAACGTCTTGCAATTCCGGCCGAATGGAAGGAGATATCTGCTCAAAACTTTCTGTGCAGGTGCAGACAGTGGCACCCGACATGCCTGCGTTGTCGTTTTCCGCCGGGCACTCTTTGGGCCGGAGCAGCACGCAGAAACACCTAGATTGAAGATAAGCTCCTTTTGTCATTGACCGCGACGAACATAGAAGATGCACAAACTTCTTGCAATTCCGGCCGAATGGAAGGAGATATCTGCTCAAAACTTTCTGTGCAGGTGTAGACAGTGGCACCCGACATGCCTGCGTTGTCGTTTTCCGCCGGGCACTCTTTGGGCCGGCGCAGCACGCAGAAACACCTAGATTGAAGATAAGCGCCTTTTTGTCATTGACCGCGACCTACATTGAAGATGCACAATCTTCTTTCAATTCCGGCCGAACGGAAGGAGATATTTGCTCAAAACATTCTGTGCAGGTGCAGACAGTGGCACCCGACATGCCTGCGTTGTCGTTTTCCGCCGGGCAGTCTTTGGGCCGGCGCAGCACGCAGAAACACCTAGATTGAAGATAAGCGCCTTTTTGTCATTGACCGCGACCTACATTGAAGATGCACAATCTTCTTTCAATTCCGGCCGAACGGAAGGAGATATCTGCTCAAAACTTTCTGTGCAGGTGCAGACAGTGGCACTCGACATGCCTGCGTTGTCGTTTTCCGCCGGGCACTCTTTGGGCCGGCGCAGCACGCAGAAACACCTAGATTGAAGATAAGCGCCTTTTGCCATTGACCGCGACGAAAATAGAAGATGCACAAACGTCTTGCAATTCCGGCCGAATGGAAGGAGATATCTGCTCAAAACTTTCTGTGCAGGTGCAGACAGTGGCACCCGACATGCCTGCGTTGTCGTTTTCCGCCGGGCACTCTTTGGGCCGGAGCAGCACGCAGAAACACCTAGATTGAAGATAAGCGCCTTTTTGTCATTGACCGCGACCTACATTGCAGATGCACAAACGTCTTGCAATTCCGGCCGAACGAAAGAAGATATCTGCTCAAAACATACTGTGCAGGTGCAGACAGTGGCACCCGACATGCCTGCGTTGTCGTTTTCCGCCGGGCACTCTTTGGGCCGGCGCAGCACGCAGAAACACCTAGATTGCAGGTAAGGGCTTTTTGACATTGACCGCGACCAATATTGAAGATGCACAAACGTCTTGCAATTCTGGCCGAACGAAAGAAGATATCTGCTCAAACCTTTCTGTGCAGGTGCAGACAGTGGCACCCGACATGGCTGCGTTGTCGTTTTCCGCCGGGCAGTCTTGGGGCCGGCGCAGCACGCAGAAACACCTAGATTGAAGATAAGCGCCTTTTTGTCATTGACCGCGACCTACATTGAAGATGCACAATCTTCTTTCAATTCCGGCCGAACGGAAGGAGATATCTGCTCAAAACTTTCTGTGCAGGTGCAGACAGTGGCACTCGACATGCCTGCGTTGTCGTTTTCCGCCGGGCACTCTTTGGGCCGGCGCAGCACGCAGAAACACCTAGATTGAAGATAAGCGCCTTTTTGTTATTGACCGCGACCTACATTGAAGATGCACAATCTTCTTTCAATTCCGGCCGAACGGAAGGAGATATCTGCTCAAAACTTTCTGTGCAGGTGCAGACAGTGGCACTCGACATGCCTGCGTTGTCGTTTTCCGCCGGGCACTCTTTGGGCCGGAGCAGCACGCAGAAACACCTAGATTGAAGATAAGCTCCTTTTGTCATTGACCGCGACGAACATAGAAGATGCACAAACTTCTTGCAATTCCGGCCGAATGGAAGGAGATATCTGCTCAAAACTTTCTGTGCAGGTGTAGACAGTGGCACCCGACATGCCTGCGTTGTCATTTTCCGCCGGGCACTCTTTGGGCCGGCGCAGCACGCAGTAACACCTAGATTGAAGATAAGCGCCTTTTTGTCTTTGACCGCGACCTACATTGAAGATGCACAATCTTCTTTCAATTCCGGCCGAACGGAAGGAGATATCTGCTCAAAACATTCTGTGCAGGTGCAGACAGTGGCACCCGACATGCCTGCGTTGTCGTTTTCGGCCGGGCAGTCTTTGGGCCGGCGCAGAATGCAGAAACACCTAGATTGAAGATAAGCGCCTTTTTGTCATTGACCGCGACCTACATTGAAGATGCACAAACTTCTTTCAATTCCGGCCGAACGGAAGGAGATATCTGCTCAAAACTTTCTGTGCAGGTGCAGACAGTGGCACTCGACATGCCTGCGTTGTCGTTTTCCGCCGGGCACTCTTTGGGCCGGCGCAGCACGCAGAAACACCTAGATTGAAGATAAGCGCCTTTTGCCATTGACCGCAACGAAAATAGAAGATGCACAAACGTCTTGCAATTCCGGCCGAATGGAAGGAGATATCTGCTCAAAACTTTCTGTGCAGGTGCAGACAGTGGCACCCGACATGCCTGCGTTGTCGTTTTCCGCCGGGCACTCTTTGGGCCGGAGCAGCACGCAGAAACACCTAGATTGAAGATAAGCGCCTTTTTGTCATTGACCGCGACGAACATTGCAGATGCACAAACGTCTTGCAATTCCGGCCGAACGAAAGAAGATATCTGCTCAAAACATACTGTGCAGGTGCAGACAGTGGCACCCGACATACCTGCGTTGTCGTTTTCCGCCGGGCACTCTTTGGGCCGGCGCAGCACGCAGAAACACCTAGAATGAAGATAAGCGCCTTTTTGTCATTGTCCGCGACCTACATTGAAGATGCACAATCTTCTTTCAATTCCGGCCGAACGGAAGGAGATATCTGCTCAAAACTTTCTGTGCAGGTGCAGACAGTGGCACCCGACATGCCTGCGTTGTCGTTTTCCGCCGGGCACTCTTTGGGCCGGCGCAGCACGCAGAAACACCTAGATTGAAGATAAGCGCCTTTTGCCATTGACCGCGACGAACATAGAAGATGCACAAACGTCTTGCAATTCCGGCCGAATGGAAGGAGATATCTGCTCAAAACTTTCTGTGCAGGTGCAGACAGTGGCACTCGACATGCCTGCGTTGTCGTTTTCCGCCGGGCGCTCTTTGGGCCGGCGCAGCACGCAGAAACACCTAGATTGAAGATAAGCGCCTTTTGCCATTGACCGCGACGAACATAGAAGATGCACAAACGTCTTGCAATTCCGGCCGAATGGAAGGAGATATCTGCTCAAAACTTTCTGTGCAGGTGCAGACAGTGGCACCCGACATGTCTGCGTTGTCGTTTTCCGCCGGGCACTCTTTGGGCCGGCGCAGCACGTAGAAACACCTAGATTGAAGATAAGCGCCTTTTGCCATTGACCGCGACGAATATAGAAGATGCACAAACGTCTTGCAATTCCGGCCGAATGGAAGGAGATATCTGCTCAAAACTTTCTGTGCAGGTGTAGACAGTGGCACCCGACATGCCTGCGTTGTCGTTTTCCGCCGGGCACTCTTTGGGCCGGAGCAGCACGCAGAAACACCTAGATTGAAGATAAGCTCCTTTTGTCATTGACCGCGACGAACATAGAAGATGCACAAACTTCTTGCAATTCCGGCCGAATGGAAGGAGATATCTGCTCAAAACTTTCTGTGCAGGTGTAGACAGTGGCACCCGACATGCCTGCGTTGTCGTTTTCCGCCGGGCACTCTTTGGGCCGGCGCAGCACGCAGAAACACCTAGATTGAAGATAAGCGCCTTTTTGTCATTGACCGCGACCTACATTGAAGATGCACAATCTTCTTTCAATTCCGGCCGAACGGAAGGAGATATCTGCTCAAAACATTCTGTGCAGGTGCAGACAGTGGCACCCGACATGCCTGCGTTGTCGTTTTCCGCCGGGCACTCTTTGAGCCGGAGCAGCACGCAGAAACACCTACATTGAAGATAAGCGCCTTTTGCCATTGACCGCGACCTACATTGAAGATGCACAATCTTCTTTCAATTCCGGCCGAACGGAAGGAGATATCTGCTCAAAACTTTCTGTGCAAGTGCAGACAGTGGCACCCGACATGCCTGCGTTGTCGTTTTCCGCCGGGCACTCTTTGGGCCGGCGCAGCACGCAGAAACACCTAGATTGAAGATAAGCGCCTTTTGCCATTGACCGCGACCTACATTGCAGATGCACAAACGTCTTGCAATTCCGGCCGAACGAAAGAAGATATCTGCTCAAAACATACTGTGCAGGTGCAGACAGTGGCACCCGACATGCCTGCGTTGTCGTTTTCCGCCGGGCACTCTTTGGGCCGGCGCAGCACGCAGAAACACCTAGATTGAAGATAAGCGCCTTTTTGTCATTGACCGCGACCTACATTGAAGATGCACAATCTTCTTTCAATTCCGGCCGAACGGAAGGAGATATCTGCTCAAAACTTTCTGTGCAGGTGCAGACAGTGGCACCCGACATGCCTGCGTTGTCGTTTTCCGCCGGGCACTCTTTGGGCCGGAGCAGCACGCAGAAACACCTAGATTGAAGATAAGCTCCTTTTGTCATTGACCGCGACGAACATAGAAGATGCACAAACTTCTTGCAATTCCGGCCGAATGGAAGGAGATATCTGCTCAAAACATTCTGTGCAGGTGCAGACAGTGGCACTCGACATGCCTGCGTTGTCGTTTTCCGCCGGGCACTCTTTGGGCCGGCGCAGCACGCAGAAACACCTAGATTGAAGATAAGCGCCTTTTGCCATTGACCGCGACGAAAATAGAAGATGCACAAACGTCTTGCAATTCCGGCCCAATGGAAGGAGATATCTGCTCAAAACTTTCTGTGCAGGTGCAGACAGTGGCACCCGACATGCCTGCGTTGTCGTTTTCCGCCGGGCACTCTTTGGGCCGGAGCAGCACGCAGAAACACCTAGATTGAAGATAAGCGCCTTTTTGTCATTGACCGCGACCTACATTGCAGATGCACAAACGTCTTGCAATTCCGGCCGAATGGAAGGAGATATCTGCTCAAAACATTCTGTGCAGGTGCAGACAGTGGCACTCGACATGCCTGCGTTGTCGATTTCTGCCGGGCACTCTTTGGGCCGGCGCAGCACGCAGAAACACCTAGATTGAAGATAAGCGCCTTTTTGTCATTGACCGCGACCTACATTGAAGATGCACAATCTTCTTTCAATTCCGGCCGAACGGAAGGAGATATCTGCTCAAAACATTCTGTGCAGGTGCAGACAGTGGCACCCGACATGCCTGCGTTGTCGTTTTCCGCCGGGCACTCTTTGAGCCGGAGCAGCACGCAGAAACACCTACATTGAAGATAAGCGCCTTTTGCGATTGACCGCGACAAACATAGAAGATGCACAATCTTCTTTCAATTACGGCCGAACGGAAGGAGATATCTGCTCAAAACTTTCTGTGCAGGTGCAGACAGTGGCACCCGACATGCCTGCGTTGTCGTTTTCCGCCGGGCACTCTTTGGGCCTGCGCAGCACGCAGAAACACCTAGATTGAAGATAAGCGCCTTTTTGTTATTGACCGCGACCTACATTGAAGATGCACAATCTTCTTTCAATTCCGGCCGAACGGAAGGAGATATCTGCTCAAAACTTTCTGTGCAGGTGCAGACAGTGGCACTCGACATGCCTGCGTTGTCGTTTTCCGCCGGGCACTCTTTGGGCCGGCGCAGCACGCAGAAACACCTAGATTGAAGATAAGCGCCTTTTGCCATTGACCGCGACGAACATAGAAGATGCACAAACGTCTTGCAATTCCGGCCGAATGGAAGGAGATATCTGCTCAAAACTTTCTGTGCAGGTGCAGACAGTGGCACCCGACATGCCTGCGTTGTCGTTTTCCGCCGGGCACTCTTTGGGCCGGAGCAGCACGCAGAAACACCTAGATTGAAGATAAGCTCCTTTTGTCATTGACCGCGACGAACATAGAAGATGCACAAACTTCTTGCAATTCCGGCCGAATGGAAGGAGATATCTGCTCAAAACTTTCTGTGCAGGTGTAGACAGTGGCACCCGACATGCCTGCGTTGTCGTTTTCCGCCGGGCACTCTTTGGGCCGGCGCAGCACGCAGAAACACCTAGATTGAAGATAAGCGCCTTTTTGTCTTTGACCGCGACCTACATTGAAGATGCACAATCTTCTTTCAATTCCGGCCGAACGGAAGAAGATATCTGCTCAAAACATTCTGTGCAGGTGCAGACAGTGGCACCCGACATGCCTGCGTTGTCGTTTTCGGCCGGGCAGTCTTTGGGCCGGCGCAGAATGCAGAAACACCTAGATTGAAGATAAGCGCCTTTTTGTCATTGACCGCGACCTACATTGAAGATGCACAAACTTCTTTCAATTCCGGCCGAACGGAAGGACATATCTGCTCAAAACTTTCTGTGCAGGTGCAGACAGTGGCACTCGACATGCCTGCGTTGTCGTTTTCCGCCGGGCACTCTTTGGGCCGGCGCAGCACGCAGAAACACCTAGATTGAAGATAAGCGCCTTTTGCCATTGACCGCAACGAAAATAGAAGATGCACAAACGTCTTGCAATTCCGGCCGAATGGAAGGAGATATCTGCTCAAAACTTTCTGTGCAGGTGCAGACAGTGGCACCCGACATGCCTGCGTTGTCGTTTTCCGCCGGGCACTCTTTGGGCCGGAGCAGCACGCAGAAACACCTAGATTGAAGATAAGCGCCTTTTTGTCATTGACCGCGACGAACATTGCAGATGCACAAACGTCTTGCAATTTCGGCCGAACGAAAGAAGATATCTGCTCAAAACATACTGTGCAGGTGCAGACAGTGGCACCCGACATGCCTGCGTTGTCGTTTTCCGCCGGGCACTCTTTGGGCCGGCGCAGCACGCAGAAACACCTAGATTGAAGATAAGCGCATTTTTGTCATTGTCCGCGACCTACATTGAAGATGCACAATCTTCTTTCAATTCCGGCTGAACGGAAGGAGATATCTGCTCAAAACTTTCTGTGCAGATGCAGACAGTGGCACCCGACATGCCTGCGTTGTCGTTTTCCGCCGGGCACTCTTTGGGCCGGCGCAGCACGCAGAAACACCTAGATTGAAGATAAGCGCCTTTTGCCATTGACCGCGACGAATATAGAAGATGCACAAACGTCTTGCAATTCCGGCCGAATGGAAGGAGATATCTGCTCAAAACTTTCTGTGCAGGTGCAGACAGTGGCACTCGACATGCCTGCGTTGTCGTTTTCCGCCGGGCACTCTTTGGGCCGGCGCAGCACGCAGAAACACCTAGATTGAAGATAAGCGCCTTTTTGTCATTGACCGCGACCTACATTGCAGATGCACAAACGTCTTGCAATTCCGGCCGAACGAAAGAAGATATCTGCTCAAAACATACTGTGCAGGTGCAGACAGTGGCACCCGACATGCCTGCGTTGTCGTTTTCCGCCGGGCACTCTTTGGGCCGGCGCAGCACGCAGAAACACCTAGATTGAAGATAAGCGCCTTTTTGTCATTGACCGCGACCTACATTGAAGATGCACAATCTTCTTTCAATTCCGGCCGAACGGAAGGAGATATCTGCTCAAAACATTCTGTGCAGGTGCAGACAGTGGCACCCGACATGCCTGCGTTGTCGTTTTCCGCCGGGCACTCTTTGAGCCGGAGCAGCACGCAGAAACACCTTCATTGAAGATAAGCGCCTTTTGCGATTGACCGCGACAAACATAGAAGATGCACAATCTTCTTTCAATTACGGCCGAACGGAAGGAGATATCTGCTCAAAACTTTCTGTGCAGGTGCAGACAGTGGCACCCGACATGCCTGCGTTGTCGTTTTCCGCCGGGCACTCTTTGGGCCGGCGCAGCACGCAGAAACACCTAGATTGAAGATAAGCGCCTTTTTGTTATTGACCGCGACCTACATTGAAGATGCACAATCTTCTTTCAATTCCGGCCGAACGGAAGGAGATATCTGCTCAAAACTTTCTGTGCAGGTGCAGACAGTGGCACTCGACATGCCTGCGTTGTCGTTTTCCGCCGGGCACTCTTTGGGCCGGCGCAGCACGCAGAAACACCTAGATTGAAGATAGACGCCTTTTGCCACTGACCGCGACGAACATAGAAGATGCACAAACGTCTTGCAATTCCGGCCGAATGGAAGGAGATATCTGCTCAAAACTTTCTGTGCAGGTGTAGACAGTGGCACCCGACATGCCTGCGTTGTCGTTTTCCGCCGGGCACTCTTTGGGCCGGCGCAGCACGCAGAAACACCTTGATTGAAGATAAGCGCCTTTTTGTCATTGACCGCGACCTACATTGAAGATGCACAATCTTCTTTCAATTCCGGCCGAACGGAAGGAGATATCTGCTCAAAACATTCTGTGCAGGTGCAGACAGTGGCACCCGACATGCCTGCGTTGTCGTTTTCCGCCGGGCACTCTTTGAGCCGGAGCAGCACGCAGAAACACCTACATTGAAGATAAGCGCCTTTTGCCATTGACCGCGACAAACATAGAAGATGCACAATCTTCTTTCAATTACGGCCGAACGGAAGGAGATATCTGCTCAAAACTTTCTGTGCAGGTGCAGACAGTGGCACCCGACATGCCTGCGTTGTCGTTTTCCGCCGGGCACTCTTTGGGCCGGCCCAGCACGCAGAAACACCTAGATTGAAGATAAGCGCCTTTTTGTTATTGACCGCGACCTACATTGAAGATGCACAATCTTCTTTCAATTCCGGCCGAACGGAAGGAGATATCTGCTCAAAACTTTCTGTGCAGGTGCAGACAGTGGCACCCGACATGCCTGCGTTGTCGTTTTCCGCCGGGCACTCTTTGGGCCGGCGCAGCACGCAGAAACACCTAGATTGAAGATAAGCGCCTTTTTGTTATTGACCGCGACCTACATTGAAGATGCACAATCTTCTTTCAATTCCGGCCGAACGGAAGGAGATATCTGCTCAAAACTTTCTGTGCAGGTGCAGACAGTGGCACTCGACATGCCTGCGTTGTCGTTTTCCGCCGGGCACTCTTTGGGCCGGCGCAGCACGCAGAAACACCTAGATTGAAGATAAGCGCCTTTTGCCATTGACCGCGACGAACATAGAAGATGCACAAACGTCTTGCAATTCCGGCCGAATGGAAGGAGATATCTGCTCAAAACTTTCTGTGCAGGTGCAGACAGTGGCACCCGACATGCCTGCATTGTCGTTTTCAGCCGGGCACTCTTTGGGCCGGCGCAGCACGCAGAAACACCTAGATTGCAGATAAGGGCTTTTTGACATTGACCGCGACCAATATTGAAGATGCACGAACGTCTTGCAATTCCGGCCGAACGAAAGAAGATATCTGCTTAAAACTTTCTGTGCAGGTGCAGACAGTGGCACCCGACATGCCTGCGTTGTCGTTTTCCGCCGGGCACTCTTTGGGCCGGAGCAGCACGCAGAAACACCTAGATTGAAGATAAGCTCCTTTTGTCATTGACCGCGACGAACATAGAAGATGCACAAACTTCTTGCAATTCCGGCCGAATGGAAGGAGATATCTGCTCAAAACTTTCTGTGCAGGTGTAGACAGTGGCACCCGACATGCCTGCGTTGTCGTTTTCCGCCGGGCACTCTTTGGGCCGGCGCAGCACGCAGAAACACCTAGATTGAAGATAAGCGCCTTTTGCCATTGACCGCGACGAAAATAGAAGATGCACAAACGTCTTTGAATTCCGGCCGAATGGAAGGAGATATCTGCTCAAAACTTTCTGTGCAGGTGCAGACAGTGGCACCCGACATGCCTGCGTTGTCGTTTTCCGCCGGGCACTCTTTGGGCCGGAGCAGCACGCAGAAACACCTAGATTGAAGATAAGCGCCTTTTTGTCATTGACCGCGACCTACATTGCAGATGCACAAACGTCTTGCAATTCCGGCCGAACGAAAGAAGATATCTGCTCAAAACATACTGTGCAGGTGCAGACAGTGGCACCCGACACACCTGCGTTGTCGTTTTCCGCCGGGCACTCTTTGGGCCGGCGCAGCACGCAGAAACACCTAGATTGAAGATAAGCGCCTTTTTGTCATTGACCGCGACCTACATTGAAGATGCACAATCTTCTTTCAATTCCGGCCGAACGGAAGGAGATATCTGCTCAAAACTTTCTGTGCAGGTGCAGACAGTGGCACCCGACATGCCTGCGTTGTCGTTTTCCGCCGGGCACTCTTTGGGCCGGCGCAGCACGCAGAAACACCTAGATTGAAGATAAGCGCCTTTTGCCATTGACCGCGACGAACATAGAAGATGCACAAACGTCTTGCAATTCCGGCCGAATGGAAGGAGATATCTGCTCAAAACTTTCTGTGCAGGTGTAGACAGTGGCACCCGACATGCCTGCGTTGTCGTTTTCCGCCGGGCACTCTTTGGGCCGGCGCAGCACGCAGAAACACCTAGATTGAAGATAAGCGCCTTTTTGTCATTGACCGCGACCTACATTGAAGATGCACAATCTTCTTTCAATTCCGGCCGAACGGAAGGAGATATCTGCTCAAAACATTCTGTGCAGGTGCAGACAGTGGCACCCGACATGCCTGCGTTGTCGTTTTCCGCCGGGCACTCTTTGAGCCGGAGCAGCACGCAGAAACACCTACATTGAAGATAAGCGCCTTTTGCGATTGACCGCGACAAACATAGAAGATGCACAATCTTCTTTCAATTACGGCCGAACGGAAGGAGATATCTGCTCAAAACTTTCTGTGCAGGTGCAGACAGTGGCACCCGACATGCCTGCGTTGTCGTTTTCCGCCGGGCACTCTTTGGGCCGGCGCAGCACGCAGAAACACCTAGATTGAAGATAAGCGCCTTTTTGTTATTGACCGCGACCTACATTGAAGATGCACAATCTTCTTTCAATTCCGGCCGAACGGAAGGAGATATCTGCTCAAAACTTTCTGTGCAGGTGCAGACAGTGGCACTCGACATGCCTGCGTTGTCGTTTTCCGCCGGGCACTCTTTGGGCCGGCGCAGCACGCAGAAACACCTAGATTGAAGATAAGCGCCTTTTGCCATTGACCGCGACGAACATAGAAGATGCACAAACGTCTTGCAATTCCGGCCGAATGGAAGGAGATATCTGCTCAAAACTTTCTGTGCAGGTGCAGACAGTGGCACCCGACATGCCTGCGTTGTCGTTTTCCGCCGGGCACTCTTTGGGCCGGAGCAGCACGCAGAAACACCTAGATTGAAGATAAGCTCCTTTTGTCATTAACCGCGACGAACATAGAAGATGCACAAACTTCTTGCAATTCCGGCCGAATGGAAGGAGATATCTGCTCAAAACTTTCTGTGCAGGTGTAGACAGTGGCACCCGACATGCCTGCGTTGTCGTTTTCCGCCGGGCACTCTTTGGGCCGGCGCAGCACACAGAAACACCTAGATTGAAGATAAGCGCCTTTTTTTCATTGACCGCGACCTACATTGAAGATGCACAATCTTCTTTCAATTCCGGCCGAACGGAAGGAGATATCTGCTCAAAACATTCTGTGCAGGTGCAGACAGTGGCACCCGACATGCCTGCGTTGTCGTTTTCCGCCGGGCAGTCTTTGGGCCGGCGCAGAACGCAGAAACACCTAGATTGAAGATAAGCGCCTTTTTGTCATTGACCGCGACCTACATTGAAGATGCACAATCTTCTTTCAATTCCCTCCGAACGGAAGGAGATATCTGCTCAAAACTTTCTGTGCAGGTGCAGACAGTGGCACTCGACATGCCTGCGTTGTCGTTTTCCGCCGGGCACTCTTTGGGCCGGCGCAGCACGCAGAAACACCTAGATTGAAGATAAGCGCCTTTTGCCATTGACCGCGACGAAAATAGAAGATGCACAAACGTCTTGCAATTCCGGCCGAATGGAAGGAGATATCTGCTCAAAACTTTCTGTGCAGGTGCAGACAGTGGCACCCGACATGCCTGCGTTGTCGTTTTCCGCCGGGCACTCTTTGGGCCGGAGCAGCATGCAGAAACACCTAGATTGAAGATAAGCGCCTTTTTGTCATTGACCGCGACCTACATTGAAGATGCACAATCTTCTTTCAATTCCGGCCGAACGGAAGGAGATATCTGCTCAAAACATTCTGTGCAGGTGCAGACAGTGGCACCCGACATGCCTGCGTTGTCGTTTTCCGCCGCGCACTCTTTGAGCCGGAGCAGCACGCAGAAACACCTACATTGAAGATAAGCGCCTTTTGCCATTGACCGCGACAAACATAGAAGATGCACAATCTTCTTTCAATTACGGCCGAACGGAAGGAGATATCTGCTCAAAACTTTCTGTGCAGGTGTAGACAGTGGCACCCGACATGCCTGCGTTGTCGTTTTCCGCCGGGCACTCTTTGGGCCGGAGCAGCACGCAGAAACACCTAGATTGAAGATAAGCGCATTTTTGTCATTGTCCGCGACCTACATTGAAGATGCACAAACGTCTTGCAATTTCGGCCGAACGAAAGAAGATATCTGCTCAAAACATACTGTGCAGGTGCAGACAGTGGCACCCGACATGCCTGCGTTGTCGTTTTCCGCCGGGCACTCTTTGGGCCGGCGAAGCACGCAGAAACACCTAGATTGAAGATAAGCGCCTTTTGCCATTGACCGCGACAAACATAGAAGATGCACAAACGTCTTGCAATTCCGGCCGAATGGAAGGAGATATCTGCTCAAAACTTTCTGTGCAGGTGCAGACAGTGGCACTCGACATGCCTGCGTTGTCGTTTTCCGCCGGGCACTCTTTGGGCCGGCGCAGCACGCAGAAACACCTAGATTGAAGATAAGCGCCTTTTGCCATTGACCGCGACGAACATAGAAGATGCACAAACGTCTTGCAATTCCGGCCGAATGGAAGGAGATATCTGCTCAAAACTTTCTGTGCAGGTGCAGACAGTGGCACCCGACATGCCTGCGTTGTCGTTTTCCGCCGGGCACTCTTTGGGCCGGAGCAGCACGCAGAAACACCTAGATTGAAGATAAGCTCCTTTTGTCATTGACCGCGACGAACATAGAAGATGCACAAACTTCTTGCAATTCCGGCCGAATGGAAGGAGATATCTGCTCAAAACTTTCTGTGCAGGTGTAGACAGTGGCACCCGACATGCCTGCGTTGTCGTTTTCCGCCGGGCACTCTTTGGGCCGGCGCAGCACGCAGAAACACCTAGATTGAAGATAAGCGCATTTTTGTCATTGTCCGCGACCTACATTGAAGATGCACAATCTTCTTTCAATTCCGGCCGAACGGAAGGAGATATCTGCTCAAAACATTCTGTGCAGGTGCAGACAGTGGCACCCGACATGCCTACGTTGTCGTTTTCCGCCGGGCACTCTTTGAGCCGGAGCAGCACGCAGAAACACCTTCATTGAAGATAAGCGCCTTTTGCGATTGACCGCGACAAACATAGAAGATGCACAATCTTCTTTCAATTACGGCCGAACGGAAGGAGATATCTGCTCAAAACTTTCTGTGCAGGTGCAGACAGTGGCACCCGACATGCCTGCGTTGTCGTTTTCCGCCGGGCACTCTTTGGGCCGGCGCAGCACGCAGAAACACCTAGATTGAAGATAAGCGCCTTTTTGTTATTGACCGCGACCTACATTGAAGATGCACAATCTTCTTTCAATTCCGGCCGAACGGAAGGAGATATCTGCTCAAAACTTTCTGTGCAGGTGCAGACAGTGGCACTCGACATGCCTGCGTTGTCGTTTTCCGCCGGGCACTCTTTGGGCCGGCGCAGCACGCAGAAACACCTAGATTGAAGATAAGCGCCTTTTGCCACTGACCGCGACGAACATAGAAGATGCACAAACGTCTTGCAATTCCGGCCGAATGGAAGGAGATATCTGCTCAAAACTTTCTGTGCAGGTGTAGACAGTGGCACCCGACATGCCTGCGTTGTCGTTTTCCGCCGGGCACTCTTTGGGCCGGCGCAGCACGCAGAAACACCTTGATTGAAGATAAGCGCCTTTTTGTCATTGACCGCGACCTACATTGAAGATGCACAATCTTCTTTCAATTCCGGCCGAACGGAAGGAGATATCTGCTCAAAACTTTCTGTGCAGGTGCAGACAGTGGCACTCGACATGCCTGCGTTGTCGTTTTCCGCCGGGCACTCTTTGGGCCGGCGCAGCACGCAGAAACACCTAGATTGAAGATAAGCGCCTTTTGCCATTGACCGCGACGAACATAGAAGATGCACAAACGTCTTGCAATTCCGGCCGAATGGAAGGAGATATCTGCTCAAAACTTTCTGTGCAGATGCAGACAGTGGCACCCGACATGCCTGCATTGTCGTTTTCAGCCGGGCACTCTTTGGGCCGGCGCAGCACGCAGAAACACCTAGATTGCAGATAAGGGCTTTTTGACATTGACCGCGACCAATATTGAAGATGCACGAACGTCTTGCAATTCCGGCCGAACGAAAGAAGATATCTGCTTAAAACTTTCTGTGCAGGTGCAGACAGTGGCACCCGACATGCCTGCGTTGTCGTTTTCCGCCGGGCACTCTTTGGGCCGGAGCAGCACGCAGAAACACCTAGATTGAAGATAAGCTCCTTTTGTCATTGACCGCGACGAACATAGAAGATGCACAATCTTCTTGCAATTCCGGCCGAATGGAAGGAGATATCTGCTCAAAACTTTCTGTGCAGGTGCAGACAGTGGCACCCGACATGCCTGCGTTGTCGTTTTCCGCCGGGCACTCTTTGGGCCGGAGCAGCACACAGAAACACCTAGATTGAAGATAAGCGCCTTTTTGTCATTGACCGCGACCTACATTGCAGATGCACAAACGTCTTGCAATTCCGGCCGAACGAAAGAAGATATCTGCTCAAAACATACTGTGCAGGTGCAGACAGTGGCACCCGACATGCCTGCGTTGTCGTTTTCCGCCGGGCACTCTTTGGGCCGGCGCAGCACGCAGAAACACCTAGATTGAAGATAAGCGCCTTTTTGTCATTGACCGCGACCTACATTGAAGATGCACAATCTTCTTTCAATTCCGGCCGAACAGAAGGAGATATCTGCTCAAAACTTTCTGTGCAGGTGCAGACAGTGGCACTCGACATGCCTGCGTTGTCGTTATCCGCCGGGCACTCTTTGGGCCGGCGCAGCACGCAGAAACACCTAGATTGAAGATAAGCGCCTTTTGCCATTGACCGCGACGAAAATAGAAGATGCACAAACGTCTTGCAATTCCGGCCGAATGGAAGGAGATATCTGCTCAAAACTTTCTGTGCAGGTGCAGACAGTGGCACCCGACATGCCTGCGTTGTCGTTTTCCGCCGGGCACTCTTTGGGCCGGAGCAGCACGCAGAAACACCTAGATTGAAGATAAGCGCCTTTTTGTCATTGACCGCGACCTACATTGCAGATGCACAAACGTCTTGCAATTCCGGCCGAACGAAAGGAGATATCTGCTCAAAACATACTGTGCAGGTGCAGACAGTGGCACCCGACATGCCTGCGTTGTCGTTTTCCGCCGGGCACTCTTTGGGCCGGCGCAGCACGCAGAAACACCTAGATTGAAGATAAGCGCCTTTTTGTCATTGACCGCGACCTACATTGAAGATGCACAATCTTCTTTCAATTCCGGCCGAACGGAAGGAGATATCTGCTCAAAACTTTCTGTGCAGGTGCAGACAGTGGCACCCGACATGCCTGCGTTGTCGTTTTCCGCCGGGCACTCTTTGGGCCGGCGCAGCACGCAGAAACACCTAGATTGAAGATAAGCGCCTTTTTGTCATTGACCGCGACCTACATTGCAGATGCACAAACGTCTTTCAATTACGGCCGAACGAAAGGAGATATCTGCTCAAAACATACTGTGCAGGTGCAGACAGTGGCACCCGACATGCCTGCGTTGTCGTTATCCGCCGGGCACTCTTTGGGCCGGCGCAGCACGCAGAAACACCTAGATTGAAGATAAGCGCCTTTTGCCATTGACCGCGACGAAAATAGAAGATGCACAAACGTCTTGCAATTCCGGCCGAATGGAAGGAGATATCTGCTCAAAACTTTCTGTGCAGGTGCAGACAGTGGCACCCGACATGCCTGCGTTGTCGTTTTCCGCCGGGCACTCTTTGGGCCGGAGCAGCACGCAGAAACACCTAGATTGAAGATAAGCGCCTTTTTGTCATTGACCGCGACCTACATTGCAGATGCACAAACGTCTTGCAATTCCGGCCGAACGAAAGGAGATATCTGCTCAAAACATACTGTGCAGGTGCAGACAGTGGCACCCGACATGCCTGCGTTGTCGTTTTCCGCCGGGCACTCTTTGGGCCGGCGCAGCACGCAGAAACACCTAGATTGAAGATAAGCGCCTTTTTGTCATTGACCGCGACCAACATTGAAGATGCACAATCTTCTTTCAATTCCGGCCGAACGGAAGGAGATATCTGCTCAAAACATTCTGTGCAGGTGCAGACAGTGGCACCCGACATGCCTGCGTTGTCGTTTTCCGCCGGGCACTCTTTGAGCCGGAGCAGCACGCAGAAACACCTACATTGAAGATAAGCGCCTTTTGCCATTGACCGCGACAAACATAGAAGATGCACAATCTTCTTTCAATTACGGCCGAACGGAAGGAGATATCTGCTCAAAACTTTCTGTGCAGGTGTAGACAGTGGCACCCGACATGCCTGCGTTGTCGTTTTCCGCCGGGCACTCTTTGGGCCGGCGCAGCACGCAGAAACACCTAGATTGAAGATAAGCGCCTTTTTGTCATTGACCGCGACCTACATTGAAGATGCACAATCTTCTTTCAATTCCGGCCGAACGGAAGGAGATATCTGCTCAAAACATTCTGTGCAGGTGCAGACAGTGGCACCCGACATGCCTGCGTTGTCGTTTTCCGCCGGGCACTCTTTGAGCCGGAGCAGCACGCAGAAACACCTACATTGAAGATAAGCGCCTTTTGCCATTGACCGCGACAAACATAGAAGATGCACAATCTTCTTTCAATTACGGCCGAACGGAAGGAGATATCTGCTCAAAACTTTCTGTGCAGGTGCAGACAGTGGCACCCGACATGCCTGCGTTGTCGTTTTCCGCCGGGCACTCTTTGGGCCGGCGCAGCACGCAGAAACACCTAGATTGAAGATAAGCGCCTTTTTGTTATTGACCGCGACCTACATTGAAGATGCACAATCTTCTTTCAATTCCGGCCGAACGGAAGGAGATATCTGCTCAAAACTTTCTGTGCAGGTGCAGACAGTGGCACTCGACATGCCTGCGTTGTCGTTTTCCGCCGGGCACTCTTTGGGCCGGCGCAGCACGCAGAAACACCTAGATTGAAGATAAGCGCCTTTTGCCATTGACCGCGACGAACATAGAAGATGCACAAACGTCTTGCAATTCCGGCCGAATGGAAGGAGATATCTGCTCAAAACTTTCTGTGCAGGTGCAGACAGTGGCACCCGACATGCCTGCGTTGTCGTTTTCCGCCGGGCACTCTTTGGGCCGGAGCAGCAAGCAGAAACACCTAGATTGAAGATAAGCGCCTTTTGCCATTGACCGCGACGAACATAGAAGATGCACAAACGTCTTGCAATTCCGGCCGAATGGAAGGAGATATCTGCTCAAACCTTTCTGTGCAGGTGCAGACAGTGGCACCCGACATGCCTGCGTTGTCGTTTTCCGCCGGGCACTCTTTGGGCCGGAGCAGCACGCAGAAACACCTAGATTGAAGATAAGCTCCTTTTGTCATTGACCGCGACGAACATAGAAGATGCACAAACTTCTTGCAATTCCGGCCGAATGGAAGGAGATATCTGCTCAAAACTTTCTGTGCAGGTGTAGACAGTGGCACCCGACATGCCTGCGTTGTCGTTTTCCGCCGGGCATTCTTTGGGCCGGCGCAGCACGCAGAAACACCTAGATTGAAGATAAGCGCCTTTTTGTCATTGACCGCGACCTACATTGAAGATGCACAATCTTCTTTCAATTACGGCCGAACGGAAGGAGATATTTGCTCAAAACATTCTGTGCAGGTGCAGACAGTGGCACCCGACATGCCTGCGTTGTCGTTTTCCGCCGGGCAGTCTTTGGGCCGGCGCAGCACGCAGAAACACCTAGATTGAAGATAAGCGCCTTTTTGTCATTGACCGCGACCTACATTGAAGATGCACAATCTTCTTTCAATTCCGGCCGAACGGAAGGAGATATCTGCTCAAAACTTTCTGTGCAGGTGCAGACAGTGGCACTCGACATGCCTGCGTTGTCGTTTTCCGCCGGGCACTCTTTGGGCCGGAGCAGCACGCAGAAACACCTAGATTGAAGATAAGCGCCTTTTTGTCATTGACCGCGACGAACATTGCAGATGCACAAACGTCTTGCAATTCCGGCCGAACGAAAGAAGATATCTGCTCAAAACATACTGTGCAGGTGCAGACAGTGGCACCCGACATACCTGCGTTGTCGTTTTCCGCCGGGCACTCTTTGGGCCGGCGCAGCACGCAGAAACACCTAGAATGAAGATAAGCGCCTTTTTGTCATTGTCCGCGACCTACATTGAAGATGCACAATCTTCTTTCAATTCCGGCCGAACGGAAGGAGATATCTGCTCAAAACTTTCTGTGCAGGTGCAGACAGTGGCACCCGACATGCCTGCGTTGTCGTTTTCCGCCGGGCACTCTTTGGGCCGGCGCAGCACGCAGAAACACCTAGATTGAAGATAAGCGCCTTTTGCCATTGACCGCGACGAACATAGAAGATGCACAAACGTCTTGCAATTCCGGCCGAATGGAAGGAGATATCTGCTCAAAACTTTCTGTGCAGGTGCAGACAGTGGCACTCGACATGCCTGCGTTGTCGTTTTCCGCCGGGCACTCTTTGGGCCGGCGCAGCACGCAGAAACACCTAGATTGAAGATAAGCGCCTTTTGCCATTGACCGCGACGAACATAGAAGATGCACAAACGTCTTGCAATTCCGGCCGAATGGAAGGAGATATCTGCTCAAAACTTTCTGTGCAGGTGCAGACAGTGGCACCCGACATGTCTGCGTTGTCGTTTTCCGCCGGGCACTCTTTGGGCCGGCGCAGCACGCAGAAACACCTAGATTGAAGATAAGCGCCTTTTGCCATTGACCGCGACGAATATAGAAGATGCACAAACGTCTTGCAATTCCGGCCGAATGGAAGGAGATATCTGCTCAAAACTTTCTGTGCAGGTGTAGACAGTGGCACCCGACATGCCTGCGTTGTCGTTTTCCGCCGGGCACTCTTTGGGCCGGAGCAGCACGCAGAAACACCTAGATTGAAGATAAGCTCCTTTTGTCATTGACCGCGACGAACATAGAAGATGCACAAACTTCTTGCAATTCCGGCCGAATGGAAGGAGATATCTGCTCAAAACTTTCTGTGCAGGTGTAGACAGTGGCACCCGACATGCCTGCGTTGTCGTTTTCCGCCGGGCACTCTTTGGGCCGGCGCAGCACGCAGAAACACCTAGATTGAAGATAAGCGCCTTTTTGTCATTGACCGCGACCTACATTGAAGATGCACAATCTTCTTTCAATTCCGGCCGAACGGAAGGAGATATCTGCTCAAAACATTCTGTGCAGGTGCAGACAGTGGCACCCGACATGCCTGCGTTGTCGTTTTCCGCCGGGCACTCTTTGAGCCGGAGCAGCACGCAGAAACACCTACATTGAAGATAAGCGCCTTTTGCCATTGACCGCGACCTACATTGAAGATGCACAATCTTCTTTCAATTCCGGCCGAACGGAAGGAGATATCTGCTCAAAACTTTCTGTGCAAGTGCAGACAGTGGCACCCGACATGCCTGCGTTGTCGTTTTCCGCCGGGCACTCTTTGGGCCGGCGCAGCACGCAGAAACACCTAGATTGAAGATAAGCGCCTTTTGCCATTGACCGCGACCTACATTGCAGATGCACAAACGTCTTGCAATTCCGGCCGAACGAAAGAAGATATCTGCTCAAAACATACTGTGCAGGTGCAGACAGTGGCACCCGACATGCCTGCGTTGTCGTTTTCCGCCGGGCACTCTTTGGGCCGGCGCAGCACGCAGAAACACCTAGATTGAAGATAAGCGCCTTTTTGTCATTGACCGCGACCTACATTGAAGATGCACAATCTTCTTTCAATTCCGGCCGAACGGAAGGAGATATCTGCTCAAAACTTTCTGTGCAGGTGCAGACAGTGGCACCCGACATGCCTGCGTTGTCGTTTTCCGCCGGGCACTCTTTGGGCCGGAGCAGCACGCAGAAACACCTAGATTGAAGATAAGCTCCTTTTGTCATTGACCGCGACGAACATAGAAGATGCACAAACTTCTTGCAATTCCGGCCGAATGGAAGGAGATATCTGCTCAAAACATTCTGTGCAGGTGCAGACAGTGGCACTCGACATGCCTGCGTTGTCGTTTTCCGCCGGGCACTCTTTGGGCCGGCGCAGCACGCAGAAACACCTAGATTGAAGATAAGCGCCTTTTGCCATTGACCGCGACGAAAATAGAAGATGCACAAACGTCTTGCAATTCCGGCCCAATGGAAGGAGATATCTGCTCAAAACTTTCTGTGCAGGTGCAGACAGTGGCACCCGACATGCCTGCGTTGTCGTTTTCCGCCGGGCACTCTTTGGGCCGGAGCAGCACGCAGAAACACCTAGATTGAAGATAAGCGCCTTTTTGTCATTGACCGCGACCTACATTGCAGATGCACAAACGTCTTGCAATTCCGGCCGAATGGAAGGAGATATCTGCTCAAAACATTCTGTGCAGGTGCAGACAGTGGCACTCGACATGCCTGCGTTGTCGATTTCTGCCGGGCACTCTTTGGGCCGGCGCAGCACGCAGAAACACCTAGATTGAAGATAAGCGCCTTTTTGTCATTGACCGCGACCTACATTGAAGATGCACAATCTTCTTTCAATTCCGGCCGAACGGAAGGAGATATCTGCTCAAAACATTCTGTGCAGGTGCAGACAGTGGCACCCGACATGCCTGCGTTGTCGTTTTCCGCCGGGCACTCTTTGAGCCGGAGCAGCACGCAGAAACACCTACATTGAAGATAAGCGCCTTTTGCGATTGACCGCGACAAACATAGAAGATGCACAATCTTCTTTCAATTACGGCCGAACGGAAGGAGATATCTGCTCAAAACTTTCTGTGCAGGTGCAGACAGTGGCACCCGACATGCCTGCGTTGTCGTTTTCCGCCGGGCACTCTTTGGGCCGGCGCAGCACGCAGAAACACCTAGATTGAAGATAAGCGCCTTTTTGTTATTGACCGCGACCTACATTGAAGATGCACAATCTTCTTTCAATTCCGGCCGAACGGAAGGAGATATCTGCTCAAAACTTTCTGTGCAGGTGCAGACAGTGGCACTCGACATGCCTGCGTTGTCGTTTTCCGCCGGGCACTCTTTGGGCCGGCGCAGCACGCAGAAACACCTAGATTGAAGATAAGCGCCTTTTGCCATTGACCGCGACGAACATAGAAGATGCACAAACGTCTTGCAATTCCGGCCGAATGGAAGGAGATATCTGCTCAAAACTTTCTGTGCAGGTGCAGACAGTGGCACCCGACATGCCTGCGTTGTCGTTTTCCGCCGGGCACTCTTTGGGCCGGAGCAGCACGCAGAAACACCTAGATTGAAGATAAGCTCCTTTTGTCATTGACCGCGACGAACATAGAAGATGCACAAACTTCTTGCAATTCCGGCCGAATGGAAGGAGATATCTGCTCAAAACTTTCTGTGCAGGTGTAGACAGTGGCACCCGACATGCCTGCGTTGTCGTTTTCCGCCGGGCACTCTTTGGGCCGGCGCAGCACGCAGAAACACCTAGATTGAAGATAAGCGCCTTTTTGTCTTTGACCGCGACCTACATTGAAGATGCACAATCTTCTTTCAATTCCGGCCGAACGGAAGAAGATATCTGCTCAAAACATTCTGTGCAGGTGCAGACAGTGGCACCCGACATGCCTGCGTTGTCGTTTTCGGCCGGGCAGTCTTTGGGCCGGCGCAGAATGCAGAAACACCTAGATTGAAGATAAGCGCCTTTTTGTCATTGACCGCGACCTACATTGAAGATGCACAAACTTCTTTCAATTCCGGCCGAACGGAAGGAGATATCTGCTCAAAACTTTCTGTGCAGGTGCAGACAGTGGCACTCGACATGCCTGCGTTGTCGTTTTCCGCCGGGCACTCTTTGGGCCGGCGCAGCACGCAGAAACACCTAGATTGAAGATAAGCGCCTTTTGCCATTGACCGCAACGAAAATAGAAGATGCACAAACGTCTTGCAATTCCGGCCGAATGGAAGGAGATATCTGCTCAAAACTTTCTGTGCAGGTGCAGACAGTGGCACCCGACATGCCTGCGTTGTCGTTTTCCGCCGGGCACTCTTTGGGCCGGAGCAGCACGCAGAAACACCTAGATTGAAGATAAGCGCCTTTTTGTCATTGACCGCGACGAACATTGCAGATGCACAAACGTCTTGCAATTTCGGCCGAACGAAAGAAGATATCTGCTCAAAACATACTGTGCAGGTGCAGACAGTGGCACCCGACATGCCTGCGTTGTCGTTTTCCGCCGGGCACTCTTTGGGCCGGCGCAGCACGCAGAAACACCTAGATTGAAGATAAGCGCATTTTTGTCATTGTCCGCGACCTACATTGAAGATGCACAATCTTCTTTCAATTCCGGCTGAACGGAAGGAGATATCTGCTCAAAACTTTCTGTGCAGATGCAGACAGTGGCACCCGACATGCCTGCGTTGTCGTTTTCCGCCGGGCACTCTTTGGGCCGGCGCAGCACGCAGAAACACCTAGATTGAAGATAAGCGCCTTTTGCCATTGACCGCGACGAATATAGAAGATGCACAAACGTCTTGCAATTCCGGCCGAATGGAAGGAGATATCTGCTCAAAACTTTCTGTGCAGGTGCAGACAGTGGCACTCGACATGCCTGCGTTGTCGTTTTCCGCCGGGCACTCTTTGGGCCGGCGCAGCACGCAGAAACACCTAGATTGAAGATAAGCGCCTTTTTGTCATTGACCGCGACCTACATTGCAGATGCACAAACGTCTTGCAATTCCGGCCGAACGAAAGAAGATATCTGCTCAAAACATACTGTGCAGGTGCAGACAGTGGCACCCGACATGCCTGCGTTGTCGTTTTCCGCCGGGCACTCTTTGGGCCGGCGCAGCACGCAGAAACACCTAGATTGAAGATAAGCGCCTTTTTGTCATTGACCGCGACCTACATTGAAGATGCACAATCTTCTTTCAATTCCGGCCGAACGGAAGGAGATATCTGCTCAAAACATTCTGTGCAGGTGCAGACAGTGGCACCCGACATGCCTGCGTTGTCGTTTTCCGCCGGGCACTCTTTGAGCCGGAGCAGCACGCAGAAACACCTTCATTGAAGATAAGCGCCTTTTGCGATTGACCGCGACAAACATAGAAGATGCACAATCTTCTTTCAATTACGGCCGAACGGAAGGAGATATCTGCTCAAAACTTTCTGTGCAGGTGCAGACAGTGGCACCCGACATGCCTGCGTTGTCGTTTTCCGCCGGGCACTCTTTGGGCCGGCGCAGCACGCAGAAACACCTAGATTGAAGATAAGCGCCTTTTTGTTATTGACCGCGACCTACATTGAAGATGCACAATCTTCTTTCAATTCCGGCCGAACGGAAGGAGATATCTGCTCAAAACTTTCTGTGCAGGTGCAGACAGTGGCACTCGACATGCCTGCGTTGTCGTTTTCCGCCGGGCACTCTTTGGGCCGGCGCAGCACGCAGAAACACCTAGATTGAAGATAAGCGCCTTTTGCCATTGACCGCGACGAACATAGAAGATGCACAAACGTCTTGCAATTCCGGCCGAATGGAAGGAGATATCTGCTCAAAACTTTCTGTGCAGGTGCAGACAGTGGCACCCGACATGCCTGCGTTGTCGTTTTCCGCCGGGCACTCTTTGGGCCGGAGCAGCACGCAGAAACACCTAGATTGAAGATAAGCTCCTTTTGTCATTGACCGCGACGAACATAGAAGATGCACAAACTTCTTGCAATTCCGGCCGAATGGAAGGAGATATCTGCTCAAAACTTTCTGTGCAGGTGTAGACAGTGGCACCCGACATGCCTGCGTTGTCGTTTTCCGCCGGGCACTCTTTGGGCCGGCGCAGCACGCAGAAACACCTAGATTGAAGATAAGCGCCTTTTTGTCATTGACCGCGACCTACATTGAAGATGCACAATCTTCTTTCAATTCCGGCCGAACGGAAGGAGATATTTGCTCAAAACATTCTGTGCAGGTGCAGACAGTGGCACCCGACATGCCTGCGTTGTCGTTTTCCGCCGGGCAGTCTTTGGGCCGGCGCAGCACGCAGAAACACCTAGATTGAAGATAAGCGCCTTTTTGTCATTGACCGCGACCTACATTGAAGATGCACAATCTTCTTTCAATTCCGGCCGAACGGAAGGAGATATCTGCTCAAAACTTTCTGTGCAGGTGCAGACAGTGGCACTCGACATGCCTGCGTTGTCGTTTTCCGCCGGGCACTCTTTGGGCCGGCGCAGCACGCAGAAACACCTAGATTGAAGATAAGCGCCTTTTGCCATTGACCGCGACGAAAATAGAAGATGCACAAACGTCTTGCAATTCCGGCCGAATGGAAGGAGATATCTGCTCAAAACTTTCTGTGCAGGTGCAGACAGTGGCACCCGACATGCCTGCGTTGTCGTTTTCCGCCGGGCACTCTTTGGGCCGGAGCAGCACGCAGAAACACCTAGATTGAAGATAAGCGCCTTTTTGTCATTGACCGCGACCTACATTGCAGATGCACAAACGTCTTGCAATTCCGGCCGAACGAAAGAAGATATCTGCTCAAAACATACTGTGCAGGTGCAGACAGTGGCACCCGACATGCCTGCGTTGTCGTTTTCCGCCGGGCACTCTTTGGGCCGGCGCAGCACGCAGAAACACCTAGATTGCAGGTAAGGGCTTTTTGACATTGACCGCGACCAATATTGAAGATGCACAAACGTCTTGCAATTCTGGCCGAACGAAAGAAGATATCTGCTCAAACCTTTCTGTGCAGGTGCAGACAGTGGCACCCGACATGGCTGCGTTGTCGTTTTCCGCCGGGCAGTCTTGGGGCCGGCGCAGCACGCAGAAACACCTAGATTGAAGATAAGCGCCTTTTTGTCATTGACCGCGACCTACATTGAAGATGCACAATCTTCTTTCAATTCCGGCCGAACGGAAGGAGATATCTGCTCAAAACTTTCTGTGCAGGTGCAGACAGTGGCACTCGACATGCCTGCGTTGTCGTTTTCCGCCGGGCACTCTTTGGGCCGGCGCAGCACGCAGAAACACCTAGATTGAAGATAAGCGCCTTTTTGTTATTGACCGCGACCTACATTGAAGATGCACAATCTTCTTTCAATTCCGGCCGAACGGAAGGAGATATCTGCTCAAAACTTTCTGTGCAGGTGCAGACAGTGGCACTCGACATGCCTGCGTTGTCGTTTTCCGCCGGGCACTCTTTGGGCCGGAGCAGCACGCAGAAACACCTAGATTGAAGATAAGCTCCTTTTGTCATTGACCGCGACGAACATAGAAGATGCACAAACTTCTTGCAATTCCGGCCGAATGGAAGGAGATATCTGCTCAAAACTTTCTGTGCAGGTGTAGACAGTGGCACCCGACATGCCTGCGTTGTCATTTTCCGCCGGGCACTCTTTGGGCCGGCGCAGCACGCAGAAACACCTAGATTGAAGATAAGCGCCTTTTTGTCTTTGACCGCGACCTACATTGAAGATGCACAATCTTCTTTCAATTCCGGCCGAACGGAAGGAGATATCTGCTCAAAACATTCTGTGCAGGTGCAGACAGTGGCACCCGACATGCCTGCGTTGTCGTTTTCGGCCGGGCAGTCTTTGGGCCGGCGCAGAATGCAGAAACACCTAGATTGAAGATAAGCGCCTTTTTGTCATTGACCGCGACCTACATTGAAGATGCACAAACTTCTTTCAATTCCGGCCGAACGGAAGGAGATATCTGCTCAAAACTTTCTGTGCAGGTGCAGACAGTGGCACTCGACATGCCTGCGTTGTCGTTTTCCGCCGGGCACTCTTTGGGCCGGCGCAGCACGCAGAAACACCTAGATTGAAGATAAGCGCCTTTTGCCATTGACCGCAACGAAAATAGAAGATGCACAAACGTCTTGCAATTCCGGCCGAATGGAAGGAGATATCTGCTCAAAACTTTCTGTGCAGGTGCAGACAGTGGCACCCGACATGCCTGCGTTGTCGTTTTCCGCCGGGCACTCTTTGGGCCGGAGCAGCACGCAGAAACACCTAGATTGAAGATAAGCGCCTTTTTGTCATTGACCGCGACGAACATTGCAGATGCACAAACGTCTTGCAATTCCGGCCGAACGAAAGAAGATATCTGCTCAAAACATACTGTGCAGGTGCAGACAGTGGCACCCGACATACCTGCGTTGTCGTTTTCCGCCGGGCACTCTTTGGGCCGGCGCAGCACGCAGAAACACCTAGAATGAAGATAAGCGCCTTTTTGTCATTGTCCGCGACCTACATTGAAGATGCACAATCTTCTTTCAATTCCGGCCGAACGGAAGGAGATATCTGCTCAAAACTTTCTGTGCAGGTGCAGACAGTGGCACCCGACATGCCTGCGTTGTCGTTTTCCGCCGGGCACTCTTTGGGCCGGCGCAGCACGCAGAAACACCTAGATTGAAGATAAGCGCCTTTTGCCATTGACCGCGACGAACATAGAAGATGCACAAACGTCTTGCAATTCCGGCCGAATGGAAGGAGATATCTGCTCAAAACTTTCTGTGCAGGTGCAGACAGTGGCACTCGACATGCCTGCGTTGTCGTTTTCCGCCGGGCACTCTTTGGGCCGGCGCAGCACGCAGAAACACCTAGATTGAAGATAAGCGCCTTTTGCCATTGACCGCGACGAACATAGAAGATGCACAAACGTCTTGCAATTCCGGCCGAATGGAAGGAGATATCTGCTCAAAACTTTCTGTGCAGGTGCAGACAGTGGCACCCGACATGTCTGCGTTGTCGTTTTCCGCCGGGCACTCTTTGGGCCGGCGCAGCACGTAGAAACACCTAGATTGAAGATAAGCGCCTTTTGCCATTGACCGCGACGAATATAGAAGATGCACAAACGTCTTGCAATTCCGGCCGAATGGAAGGAGATATCTGCTCAAAACTTTCTGTGCAGGTGTAGACAGTGGCACCCGACATGCCTGCGTTGTCGTTTTCCGCCGGGCACTCTTTGGGCCGGAGCAGCACGCAGAAACACCTAGATTGAAGATAATCTCCTTTTGTCATTGACCGCGACGAACATAGAAGATGCACAAACTTCTTGCAATTCCGGCCGAATGGAAGGAGATATCTGCTCAAAACTTTCTGTGCAGGTGTAGACAGTGGCACCCGACATGCCTGCGTTGTCGTTTTCCGCCGGGCACTCTTTGGGCCGGCGCAGCACGCAGAAACACCTAGATTGAAGATAAGCGCCTTTTTGTCATTGACCGCGACCTACATTGAAGATGCACAATCTTCTTTCAATTCCGGCCGAACGGAAGGAGATATCTGCTCAAAACATTCTGTGCAGGTGCAGACAGTGGCACCCGACATGCCTGCGTTGTCGTTTTCCGCCGGGCACTCTTTGAGCCGGAGCAGCACGCAGAAACACCTACATTGAAGATAAGCGCCTTTTGCCATTGACCGCGACCTACATTGAAGATGCACAATCTTCTTTCAATTCCGGCCGAACGGAAGGAGATATCTGCTCAAAACTTTCTGTGCAAGTGCAGACAGTGGCACCCGACATGCCTGCGTTGTCGTTTTCCGCCGGGCACTCTTTGGGCCGGCGCAGCACGCAGAAACACCTAGATTGAAGATAAGCGCCTTTTGCCATTGACCGCGACCTACATTGCAGATGCACAAACGTCTTGCAATTCCGGCCGAACGAAAGAAGATATCTGCTCAAAACATACTGTGCAGGTGCAGACAGTGGCACCCGACATGCCTGCGTTGTCGTTTTCCGCCGGGCACTCTTTGGGCCGGCGCAGCACGCAGAAACACCTAGATTGAAGATAAGCGCCTTTTTGTCATTGACCGCGACCTACATTGAAGATGCACAATCTTCTTTCAATTCCGGCCGAACGGAAGGAGATATCTGCTCAAAACTTTCTGTGCAGGTGCAGACAGTGGCACCCGACATGCCTGCGTTGTCGTTTTCCGCCGGGCACTCTTTGGGCCGGAGCAGCACGCAGAAACACCTAGATTGAAGATAAGCTCCTTTTGTCATTGACCGCGACGAACATAGAAGATGCACAAACTTCTTGCAATTCCGGCCGAATGGAAGGAGATATCTGCTCAAAACATTCTGTGCAGGTGCAGACAGTGGCACTCGACATGCCTGCGTTGTCGTTTTCCGCCGGGCACTCTTTGGGCCGGCGCAGCACGCAGAAACACCTAGATTGAAGATAAGCGCCTTTTGCCATTGACCGCGACGAAAATAGAAGATGCACAAACGTCTTGCAATTCCGGCCCAATGGAAGGAGATATCTGCTCAAAACTTTCTGTGCAGGTGCAGACAGTGGCACCCGACATGCCTGCGTTGTCGTTTTCCGCCGGGCACTCTTTGGGCCGGAGCAGCACGCAGAAACACCTAGATTGAAGATAAGCGCCTTTTTGTCATTGACCGCGACCTACATTGCAGATGCACAAACGTCTTGCAATTCCGGCCGAATGGAAGGAGATATCTGCTCAAAACATTCTGTGCAGGTGCAGACAGTGGCACTCGACATGCCTGCGTTGTCGATTTCTGCCGGGCACTCTTTGGGCCGGCGCAGCACGCAGAAACACCTAGATTGAAGATAAGCGCCTTTTTGTCATTGACCGCGACCTACATTGAAGATGCACAATCTTCTTTCAATTCCGGCCGAACGGAAGGAGATATCTGCTCAAAACATTCTGTGCAGGTGCAGACAGTGGCACCCGACATGCCTGCGTTGTCGTTTTCCGCCGGGCACTCTTTGAGCCGGAGCAGCACGCAGAAACACCTACATTGAAGATAAGCGCCTTTTGCGATTGACCGCGACAAACATAGAAGATGCACAATCTTCTTTCAATTACGGCCGAACGGAAGGAGATATCTGCTCAAAACTTTCTGTGCAGGTGCAGACAGTGGCACCCGACATGCCTGCGTTGTCGTTTTCCGCCGGGCACTCTTTGGGCCGGCGCAGCACGCAGAAACACCTAGATTGAAGATAAGCGCCTTTTTGTTATTGACCGCGACCTACATTGAAGATGCACAATCTTCTTTCAATTCCGGCCGAACGGAAGGAGATATCTGCTCAAAACTTTCTGTGCAGGTGCAGACAGTGGCACTCGACATGCTTGCGTTGTCGTTTTCCGCCGGGCACTCTTTGGGCCGGCGCAGCACGCAGAAACACCTAGATTGAAGATAAGCGCCTTTTGCCATTGACCGCGACGAACATAGAAGATGCACAAACGTCTTGCAATTCCGGCCGAATGGAAGGAGATATCTGCTCAAAACTTTCTGTGCAGGTGCAGACAGTGGCACCCGACATGCCTGCGTTGTCGTTTTCCGCCGGGCACTCTTTGGGCCGGAGCAGCACGCAGAAACACCTAGATTGAAGATAAGCTCCTTTTGTCATTGACCGCGACGAACATAGAAGATGCACAAACTTCTTGCAATTCCGGCCGAATGGAAGGAGATATCTGCTCAAAACTTTCTGTGCAGGTGTAGACAGTGGCACCCGACATGCCTGCGTTGTCGTTTTCCGCCGGGCACTCTTTGGGCCGGCGCAGCACGCAGAAACACCTAGATTGAAGATAAGCGCCTTTTTGTCTTTGACCGCGACCTACATTGAAGATGCACAATCTTCTTTCAATTCCGGCCGAACGGAAGAAGATATCTGCTCAAAACATTCTGTGCAGGTGCAGACAGTGGCACCCGACATGCCTGCGTTGTCGTTTTCGGCCGGGCAGTCTTTGGGCCGGCGCAGAATGCAGAAACACCTAGATTGAAGATAAGCGCCTTTTTGTCATTGACCGCGACCTACATTGAAGATGCACAAACTTCTTTCAATTCCGGCCGAACGGAAGGACATATCTGCTCAAAACTTTCTGTGCAGGTGCAGACAGTGGCACTCGACATGCCTGCGTTGTCGTTTTCCGCCGGGCACTCTTTGGGCCGGCGCAGCACGCAGAAACACCTAGATTGAAGATAAGCGCCTTTTGCCATTGACCGCAACGAAAATAGAAGATGCACAAACGTCTTGCAATTCCGGCCGAATGGAAGGAGATATCTGCTCAAAACTTTCTGTGCAGGTGCAGACAGTGGCACCCGACATGCCTGCGTTGTCGTTTTCCGCCGGGCACTCTTTGGGCCGGAGCAGCACGCAGAAACACCTAGATTGAAGATAAGCGCCTTTTTGTCATTGACCGCGACGAACATTGCAGATGCACAAACGTCTTGCAATTTCGGCCGAACGAAAGAAGATATCTGCTCAAAACATACTGTGCAGGTGCAGACAGTGGCACCCGACATGCCTGCGTTGTCGTTTTCCGCCGGGCACTCTTTGGGCCGGCGCAGCACGCAGAAACACCTAGATTGAAGATAAGCGCATTTTTGTCATTGTCCGCGACCTACATTGAAGATGCACAATCTTCTTTCAATTCCGGCTGAACGGAAGGAGATATCTGCTCAAAACTTTCTGTGCAGATGCAGACAGTGGCACCCGACATGCCTGCGTTGTCGTTTTCCGCCGGGCACTCTTTGGGCCGGCGCAGCACGCAGAAACACCTAGATTGAAGATAAGCGCCTTTTGCCATTGACCGCGACGAATATAGAAGATGCACAAACGTCTTGCAATTCCGGCCGAATGGAAGGAGATATCTGCTCAAAACTTTCTGTGCAGGTGCAGACAGTGGCACTCGACATGCCTGCGTTGTCGTTTTCCGCCGGGCACTCTTTGGGCCGGCGCAGCACGCAGAAACACCTAGATTGAAGATAAGCGCCTTTTTGTCATTGACCGCGACCTACATTGCAGATGCACAAACGTCTTGCAATTCCGGCCGAACGAAAGAAGATATCTGCTCAAAACATACTGTGCAGGTGCAGACAGTGGCACCCGACATGCCTGCGTTGTCGTTTTCCGCCGGGCACTCTTTGGGCCGGCGCAGCACGCAGAAACACCTAGATTGAAGATAAGCGCCTTTTTGTCATTGACCGCGACCTACATTGAAGATGCACAATCTTCTTTCAATTCCGGCCGAACGGAAGGAGATATCTGCTCAAAACATTCTGTGCAGGTGCAGACAGTGGCACCCGACATGCCTGCGTTGTCGTTTTCCGCCGGGCACTCTTTGAGCCGGAGCAGCACGCAGAAACACCTTCATTGAAGATAAGCGCCTTTTGCGATTGACCGCGACAAACATAGAAGATGCACAATCTTCTTTCAATTACGGCCGAACGGAAGGAGATATCTGCTCAAAACTTTCTGTGCAGGTGCAGACAGTGGCACCCGACATGCCTGCGTTGTCGTTTTCCGCCGGGCACTCTTTGGGCCGGCGCAGCACGCAGAAACACCTAGATTGAAGATAAGCGCCTTTTTGTTATTGACCGCGACCTACATTGAAGATGCACAATCTTCTTTCAATTCCGGCCGAACGGAAGGAGATATCTGCTCAAAACTTTCTGTGCAGGTGCAGACAGTGGCACTCGACATGCCTGCGTTGTCGTTTTCCGCCGGGCACTCTTTGGGCCGGCGCAGCACGCAGAAACACCTAGATTGAAGATAAGCGCCTTTTGCCACTGACCGCGACGAACATAGAAGATGCACAAACGTCTTGCAATTCCGGCCGAATGGAAGGAGATATCTGCTCAAAACTTTCTGTGCAGGTGTAGACAGTGGCACCCGACATGCCTGCGTTGTCGTTTTCCGCCGGGCACTCTTTGGGCCGGCGCAGCACGCAGAAACACCTTGATTGAAGATAAGCGCCTTTTTGTCATTGACCGCGACCTACATTGAAGATGCACAATCTTCTTTCAATTCCGGCCGAACGGAAGGAGATATCTGCTCAAAACATTCTGTGCAGGTGCAGACAGTGGCACCCGACATGCCTGCGTTGTCGTTTTCCGCCGGGCACTCTTTGAGCCGGAGCAGCACGCAGAAACACCTACATTGAAGATAAGCGCCTTTTGCCATTGACCGCGACAAACATAGAAGATGCACAATCTTCTTTCAATTACGGCCGAACGGAAGGAGATATCTGCTCAAAACTTTCTGTGCAGGTGCAGACAGTGGCACCCGACATGCCTGCGTTGTCGTTTTCCGCCGGGCACTCTTTGGGCCGGCCCAGCACGCAGAAACACCTAGATTGAAGATAAGCGCCTTTTTGTTATTGACCGCGACCTACATTGAAGATGCACAATCTTCTTTCAATTCCGGCCGAACGGAAGGAGATATCTGCTCAAAACTTTCTGTGCAGGTGCAGACAGTGGCACCCGACATGCCTGCGTTGTCGTTTTCCGCCGGGCACTCTTTGGGCCGGCGCAGCACGCAGAAACACCTAGATTGAAGATAAGCGCCTTTTTGTTATTGACCGCGACCTACATTGAAGATGCACAATCTTCTTTCAATTCCGGCCGAACGGAAGGAGATATCTGCTCAAAACTTTCTGTGCAGGTGCAGACAGTGGCACTCGACATGCCTGCGTTGTCGTTTTCCGCCGGGCACTCTTTGGGCCGGCGCAGCACGCAGAAACACCTAGATTGAAGATAAGCGCCTTTTGCCATTGACCGCGACGAACATAGAAGATGCACAAACGTCTTGCAATTCCGGCCGAATGGAAGGAGATATCTGCTCAAAACTTTCTGTGCAGGTGCAGACAGTGGCACCCGACATGCCTGCATTGTCGTTTTCAGCCGGGCACTCTTTGGGCCGGCGCAGCACGCAGAAACACCTAGATTGCAGATAAGGGCTTTTTGACATTGACCGCGACCAATATTGAAGATGCACGAACGTCTTGCAATTCCGGCCGAACGAAAGAAGATATCTGCTTAAAACTTTCTGTGCAGGTGCAGACAGTGGCACCCGACATGCCTGCGTTGTCGTTTTCCGCCGGGCACTCTTTGGGCCGGAGCAGCACGCAGAAACACCTAGATTGAAGATAAGCTCCTTTTGTCATTGACCGCGACGAACATAGAAGATGCACAAACTTCTTGCAATTCCGGCCGAATGGAAGGAGATATCTGCTCAAAACTTTCTGTGCAGGTGTAGACAGTGGCACCCGACATGCCTGCGTTGTCGTTTTCCGCCGGGCACTCTTTGGGCCGGCGCAGCACGCAGAAACACCTAGATTGAAGATAAGCGCCTTTTGCCATTGACCGCGACGAAAATAGAAGATGCACAAACGTCTTTGAATTCCGGCCGAATGGAAGGAGATATCTGCTCAAAACTTTCTGTGCAGGTGCAGACAGTGGCACCCGACATGCCTGCGTTGTCGTTTTCCGCCGGGCACTCTTTGGGCCGGAGCAGCACGCAGAAACACCTAGATTGAAGATAAGCGCCTTTTTGTCATTGACCGCGACCTACATTGCAGATGCACAAACGTCTTGCAATTCCGGCCGAACGAAAGAAGATATCTGCTCAAAACATACTGTGCAGGTGCAGACAGTGGCACCCGACACACCTGCGTTGTCGTTTTCCGCCGGGCACTCTTTGGGCCGGCGCAGCACGCAGAAACACCTAGATTGAAGATAAGCGCCTTTTTGTCATTGACCGCGACCTACATTGAAGATGCACAATCTTCTTTCAATTCCGGCCGAACGGAAGGAGATATCTGCTCAAAACTTTCTGTGCAGGTGCAGACAGTGGCACCCGACATGCCTGCGTTGTCGTTTTCCGCCGGGCACTCTTTGGGCCGGCGCAGCACGCAGAAACACCTAGATTGAAGATAAGCGCCTTTTGCCATTGACCGCGACGAACATAGAAGATGCACAAACGTCTTGCAATTCCGGCCGAATGGAAGGAGATATCTGCTCAAAACTTTCTGTGCAGGTGTAGACAGTGGCACCCGACATGCCTGCGTTGTCGTTTTCCGCCGGGCACTCTTTGGGCCGGCGCAGCACGCAGAAACACCTAGATTGAAGATAAGCGCCTTTTTGTCATTGACCGCGACCTACATTGAAGATGCACAATCTTCTTTCAATTCCGGCCGAACGGAAGGAGATATCTGCTCAAAACATTCTGTGCAGGTGCAGACAGTGGCACCCGACATGCCTGCGTTGTCGTTTTCCGCCGGGCACTCTTTGAGCCGGAGCAGCACGCAGAAACACCTACATTGAAGATAAGCGCCTTTTGCGATTGACCGCGACAAACATAGAAGATGCACAATCTTCTTTCAATTACGGCCGAACGGAAGGAGATATCTGCTCAAAACTTTCTGTGCAGGTGCAGACAGTGGCACCCGACATGCCTGCGTTGTCGTTTTCCGCCGGGCACTCTTTGGGCCGGCGCAGCACGCAGAAACACCTAGATTGAAGATAAGCGCCTTTTTGTTATTGACCGCGACCTACATTGAAGATGCACAATCTTCTTTCAATTCCGGCCGAACGGAAGGAGATATCTGCTCAAAACTTTCTGTGCAGGTGCAGACAGTGGCACTCGACATGCCTGCGTTGTCGTTTTCCGCCGGGCACTCTTTGGGCCGGCGCAGCACGCAGAAACACCTAGATTGAAGATAAGCGCCTTTTGCCATTGACCGCGACGAACATAGAAGATGCACAAACGTCTTGCAATTCCGGCCGAATGGAAGGAGATATCTGCTCAAAACTTTCTGTGCAGGTGCAGACAGTGGCACCCGACATGCCTGCGTTGTCGTTTTCCGCCGGGCACTCTTTGGGCCGGAGCAGCACGCAGAAACACCTAGATTGAAGATAAGCTCCTTTTGTCATTAACCGCGACGAACATAGAAGATGCACAAACTTCTTGCAATTCCGGCCGAATGGAAGGAGATATCTGCTCAAAACTTTCTGTGCAGGTGTAGACAGTGGCACCCGACATGCCTGCGTTGTCGTTTTCCGCCGGGCACTCTTTGGGCCGGCGCAGCACACAGAAACACCTAGATTGAAGATAAGCGCCTTTTTTTCATTGACCGCGACCTACATTGAAGATGCACAATCTTCTTTCAATTCCGGCCGAACGGAAGGAGATATCTGCTCAAAACATTCTGTGCAGGTGCAGACAGTGGCACCCGACATGCCTGCGTTGTCGTTTTCCGCCGGGCAGTCTTTGGGCCGGCGCAGAACGCAGAAACACCTAGATTGAAGATAAGCGCCTTTTTGTCATTGACCGCGACCTACATTGAAGATGCACAATCTTCTTTCAATTCCCTCCGAACGGAAGGAGATATCTGCTCAAAACTTTCTGTGCAGGTGCAGACAGTGGCACTCGACATGCCTGCGTTGTCGTTTTCCGCCGGGCACTCTTTGGGCCGGCGCAGCACGCAGAAACACCTAGATTGAAGATAAGCGCCTTTTGCCATTGACCGCGACGAAAATAGAAGATGCACAAACGTCTTGCAATTCCGGCCGAATGGAAGGAGATATCTGCTCAAAACTTTCTGTGCAGGTGCAGACAGTGGCACCCGACATGCCTGCGTTGTCGTTTTCCGCCGGGCACTCTTTGGGCCGGAGCAGCATGCAGAAACACCTAGATTGAAGATAAGCGCCTTTTTGTCATTGACCGCGACCTACATTGAAGATGCACAATCTTCTTTCAATTCCGGCCGAACGGAAGGAGATATCTGCTCAAAACATTCTGTGCAGGTGCAGACAGTGGCACCCGACATGCCTGCGTTGTCGTTTTCCGCCGCGCACTCTTTGAGCCGGAGCAGCACGCAGAAACACCTACATTGAAGATAAGCGCCTTTTGCCATTGACCGCGACAAACATAGAAGATGCACAATCTTCTTTCAATCACGGCCGAACGGAAGGAGATATCTGCTCAAAACTTTCTGTGCAGGTGTAGACAGTGGCACCCGACATGCCTGCGTTGTCGTTTTCCGCCGGGCACTCTTTGGGCCGGAGCAGCACGCAGAAACACCTAGATTGAAGATAAGCGCATTTTTGTCATTGTCCGCGACCTACATTGAAGATGCACAAACGTCTTGCAATTTCGGCCGAACGAAAGAAGATATCTGCTCAAAACATACTGTGCAGGTGCAGACAGTGGCACCCGACATGCCTGCGTTGTCGTTTTCCGCCGGGCACTCTTTGGGCCGGCGAAGCACGCAGAAACACCTAGATTGAAGATAAGCGCCTTTTGCCATTGACCGCGACGAACATAGAAGATGCACAAACGTCTTGCAATTCCGGCCGAATGGAAGGAGATATCTGCTCAAAACTTTCTGTGCAGGTGCAGACAGTGGCACTCGACATGCCTGCGTTGTCGTTTTCCGCCGGGCACTCTTTGGGCCGGCGCAGCACGCAGAAACACCTAGATTGAAGATAAGCGCCTTTTGCCATTGACCGCGACGAACATAGAAGATGCACAAACGTCTTGCAATTCCGGCCGAATGGAAGGAGATATCTGCTCAAAACTTTCTGTGCAGGTGCAGACAGTGGCACCCGACATGCCTGCGTTGTCGTTTTCCGCCGGGCACTCTTTGGGCCGGAGCAGCACGCAGAAACACCTAGATTGAAGATAAGCTCCTTTTGTCATTGACCGCGACGAACATAGAAGATGCACAAACTTCTTGCAATTCCGGCCGAATGGAAGGAGATATCTGCTCAAAACTTTCTGTGCAGGTGTAGACAGTGGCACCCGACATGCCTGCGTTGTCGTTTTCCGCCGGGCACTCTTTGGGCCGGCGCAGCACGCAGAAACACCTAGATTGAAGATAAGCGCCTTTTTGTCATTGACCGCGACCTACATTGAAGATGCACAATCTTCTTTCAATTCCGGCCGAACGGAAGGAGATATCTGCTCAAAACATTCTGTGCAGGTGCAGACAGTGGCACCCGACATGCCTGCGTTGTCGTTTTCCGCCGGGCAGTCTTTGGGCCGGCGCAGAACGCAGAAACACCTAGATTGAAGATAAGCGCCTTTTTGTCATTGACCGCGACCTACATTGAAGATGCACAATCTTCTTTCAATTCCCTCCGAACGGAAGGAGATATCTGCTCAAAACTTTCTGTGCAGGTGCAGACAGTGGCACTCGACATGCCTGCGTTGTCGTTTTCCGCCGGGCACTCTTTGGGCCGGCGCAGCACGCAGAAACACCTAGATTGAAGATAAGCGCCTTTTGCCATTGACCGCGACGAAAATAGAAGATGCACAAACGTCTTGCAATTCCGGCCGAATGGAAGGAGATATCTGCTCAAAACTTTCTGTGCAGGTGCAGACAGTGGCACCCGACATGCCTGCGTTGTCGTTTTCCGCCGGGCACTCTTTGGGCCGGAGCAGCATGCAGAAACACCTAGATTGAAGATAAGCGCCTTTTTGTCATTGACCGCGACCTACATTGAAGATGCACAATCTTCTTTCAATTCCGGCCGAACGGAAGGAGATATCTGCTCAAAACATTCTGTGCAGGTGCAGACAGTGGCACCCGACATGCCTGCGTTGTCGTTTTCCGCCGCGCACTCTTTGAGCCGGAGCAGCACGCAGAAACACCTACATTGAAGATAAGCGCCTTTTGCCATTGACCGCGACAAACATAGAAGATGCACAATCTTCTTTCAATTACGGCCGAACGGAAGGAGATATCTGCTCAAAACTTTCTGTGCAGGTGCAGACAGTGGCACCCGACATGCCTGCGTTGTCGTTTTCCGCCGGGCACTCTTTGGGCCGGCGCAGCACGCAGAAACACCTAGATTGAAGATAAGCGCCTTTTTGTTATTGACCGCGACCTACATTGAAGATGCACAATCTTCTTTCAATTCCGGCCGAACGGAAGGAGATATCTGCTCAAATCTTTCTGTGCAGGTGCAGACAGTGGCACCCGACATGCCTGCGTTGTCGTTTTCCGCCGGGCACTCTTTGGGCCGGAGCAGCACGCAGAAACACCTAGATTGAAGATAAGCGCCTTTTGTCATTGACCGCGACGAACATAGAAGATGCACAAACTTCTTGCAATTCCGGCCGAATGGAAGGAGATATCTGCTCAAAACTTTCTGTGCAGGTGCTGACAGTGGCACCCGACATGCCTGCGTTGTCGTTTTCCGCCGGGCACTCTTTGGACCGGCGCAGCACGCAGAAACACCTAGATTGAAGATAAGCGCCTTTTGCCATTGACCGCGACGAACATAGAAGATGCACAAACTTCTTGCAATTCCGGCCGAAAGGAAGGAGATATCTGCTCAAAATTTTCTGTGCAGGTGCAGACAGTGACACCGGACATGCCTGCGTTGTCGTTTTCAGTCGGGCACTCTTTGGGCCGGCGCCGAACGCAGAAACACCTAGATTGCAGATAAGGGCTTTTTGACATTGACCGCGACGAACATAGAAGATGCACAAACTTCTTGCAATTCCGGCCGAACGAAAGAAGAGATCTGCTCAAAACTTTCTGTGCAGGTGCAGACAGTGGCACCCGACATTCCTGCGTTGTCGTTTTCCGCCGGGCACTCTTTGGGCCGGCGCAGCATGCAGAAACACCTAAATTGAAGATAAGCGCCTTTTGCCATTGACCGCGACGAACATAGAAGATGCACAAACGTCTTGCAATTCCGGCCGAATGGAAGGAGATATCTGCTCAAACTTTTCTGTGCAGGTGGAGACAGTGGCACCCGACATGCCTGCGTTGTCGTTTTCAGCCGGGCACTCTTTGGGCCGGCGCAGCACGCAGAAACACCTAGATTGCAGGTAAGGGCTTTTTGACATTGACCGCGACCAATATTGAAGATGCACAAACGTCTTGCAATTCCGGCCGAACGAAAGAAGATATCTGCTCAAACCTTTCTGTGCAGGTGCAGACAGTGGCACCCGACATGGCTGCGTTGTCGTTTTCCGCCGGGCAGTCTTGGGGCCGGCGCAGCACGCAGAAACACCTAGATTGAAGATAAGCGCCTTTTTGTCATTGACCTCGACCTACATTGAAGATGCACAATCTTCTTTCAATTCCGGCCGAACGGAAGGAGATATCTGCTCAAAACTTTCTGTGCAGGTGCAGACAGTGGCACTCGACATGCCTGCGTTGTCGTTTTCCGCCGGGCACTCTTTGGGCCGGCGCAGCACGCAGAAACACCTAGATTGAAGATAAGCGCCTTTTGCCATTGACCGCGACGAACATAGAAGATGCACAAACGTCTTGCAATTCCGGCCGAATGGAAGGAGATATCTGCTCAAAACTTTCTGTGCAGGTGCAGACAGTGGCACCCGACATGCCTGCGTTGTCGTTTTCCGCCGGGCACTCTTTGGGCCGGAGCAGCACGCAGAAACACCTAGATTGAAGATAAGCGCCTTTTGCCATTGACCGCGACGAACATAGAAGATGCACAAACGTCTTGCAATTCCGGACGAATGGAAGGTGATATCTGCTCAAACCTTTCTGTGCAGGTGCAGACAGTGGCACCCGACATGCCTGCATTGTCGTTTTCAGCCGGGCACTCTTTGGGCCGGCGCAGCACGCAGAAACACCTAGATTGCAGATAAGGGCTTTTTGACATTGACCGCGACCAATATTGAAGATGCACGAACGTCTTGCAATTCCGGCCGAACGAAAGAAGATATCTGCTTAAAACTTTCTGTGCAGGTGCAGACAGTGGCACCCGACATGCCTGCGTTGTCGTTTTCCGCCGGGCACTCTTTGGGCCGGAGCAGCACGCAGAAACACCTAGATTGAAGATAAGCTCCTTTTGTCATTGACCGCGACGAACATAGAAGATGCACAAACTTCTTGCAATTCCGGCCGAATGGAAGGAGATATCTGCTCAAAACTTTCTGTGCAGGTGTAGACAGTGGCACCCGACATGCCTGCGTTGTCGTTTTCCGCCGGGCACTCTTTGGGCCGGCGCAGCACGCAGAAACACCTAGATTGAAGATAAGCGCCTTTTTGTCATTGACCGCGACCTACATTGAAGATGCACAATCTTCTTTCAATTCCGGCCGAACGGAAGGAGATATCTGCTCAAAACTTTCTGTGCAGGTGCAGACAGTGGCACCCGACATGCCTGCGTTGTCGTTTTCCGCCGGGCACTCTTTGGGCCGGCGCAGCACGCAGAAACACCTAGATTGAAGATAAGCGCCTTTTGCCACTGACCGCGACGAACATAGAAGATGCACAAACGTCTTGCAATTCCGGCCGAATGGAAGGAGATATCTGCTCAAAACTTTCTGTGCAGGTGTAGACAGTGGCACCCGACATGCCTGCGTTGTCGTTTTCCGCCGGGCACTCTTTGGGCCGGCGCAGCACGCAGAAACACCTAGATTGAAGATAAGCGCCTTTTTGTCATTGACCGCGACCTACATTGAAGATGCACAATCTTCTTTCAATTCCGGCCGAACGGAAGGAGATATCTGCTCAAAACGTTCTGTGCAGGTGCAGACAGTGGCACCCGACATGCCTGCGTTGTCGTTTTCCGCCGGGCACTCTTTGAGCCGGAGCAGCACGCAGAAACACCTACATTGAAGATAAGCGCCTTTTGCCATTGACCGCGACAAACATAGAAGATGCACAATCTTCTTTCAATTACGGCCGAACGGAAGGAGATATCTGCTCAAAACTTTCTGTGCAGGTGCAGACAGTGGCACCCGACTTGCCTGCGTTGTCGTTTTCCGCCGGGCACTCTTTGGGCCGGCCCAGCACGCAGAAACACCTAGATTGAAGATAAGCGCCTTTTTGTTATTGACCGCGACCTACATTGAAGATGCACAATCTTCTTTCAATTCCGGCCGAACGGAAGGAGATATCTGCTCAAAACTTTCTGTGCAGGTGCAGACAGTGGCACCCGACATGCCTGCGTTGTCGTTTTCCGCCGGGCACTCTTTGGGCCGGCGCAGCACGCAGAAACACCTAGATTGAAGATAAGCGCCTTTTTGTTATTGACCGCGACCTACATTGAAGATGCACAATCTTCTTTCAATTCCGGCCGAACGGAAGGAGATATCTGCTCAAAACTTTCTGTGCAGGTGCAGACAGTGGCACTCGACATGCCTGCGTTGTCGTTTTCCGCCGGGCACTCTTTGGGCCGGCGCAGCACGCAGAAACACCTAGATTGAAGATAAGCGCCTTTTGCCATTGACCGCGACGAACATAGAAGATGCACAAACGTCTTGCAATTCCGGCCGAATGGAAGGAGATATCTGCTCAAAACTTTCTGTGCAGATGCAGACAGTGGCACCCGACATGCCTGCATTGTCGTTTTCAGCCGGGCACTCTTTGGGCCGGCGCAGCACGCAGAAACACCTAGATTGCAGATAAGGGCTTTTTGACATTGACCGCGACCAATATTGAAGATGCACGAACGTCTTGCAATTCCGGCCGAACGAAAGAAGATATCTGCTTAAAACTTTCTGTGCAGGTGCAGACAGTGGCACCCGACATGCCTGCGTTGTCGTTTTCCGCCGGGCACTCTTTGGGCCGGAGCAGCACGCAGAAACACCTAGATTGAAGATAAGCTCCTTTTGTCATTGACCGCGACGAACATAGAAGATGCACAATCTTCTTGCAATTCCGGCCGAATGGAAGGAGATATCTGCTCAAAACTTTCTGTGCAGGTGCAGACAGTGGCACCCGACATGCCTGCGTTGTCGTTTTCCGCCGGGCACTCTTTGGGCCGGAGCAGCACACAGAAACACCTAGATTGAAGATAAGCGCCTTTTTGTCATTGACCGCGACCTACATTGCAGATGCACAAACGTCTTGCAATTCCGGCCGAACGAAAGAAGATATCTGCTCAAAACATACTGTGCAGGTGCAGACAGTGGCACCCGACATGCCTGCGTTGTCGTTTTCCGCCGGGCACTCTTTGGGCCGGCGCAGCACGCAGAAACACCTAGATTGAAGATAAGCGCCTTTTTGTCATTGACCGCGACCTACATTGAAGATGCACAATCTTCTTTCAATTCCGGCCGAACAGAAGGAGATATCTGCTCAAAACTTTCTGTGCAGGTGCAGACAGTGGCACTCGACATGCCTGCGTTGTCGTTATCCGCCGGGCACTCTTTGGGCCGGCGCAGCACGCAGAAACACCTAGATTGAAGATAAGCGCCTTTTGCCATTGACCGCGACGAAAATAGAAGATGCACAAACGTCTTGCAATTCCGGCCGAATGGAAGGAGATATCTGCTCAAAACTTTCTGTGCAGGTGCAGACAGTGGCACCCGACATGCCTGCGTTGTCGTTTTCCGCCGGGCACTCTTTGGGCCGGAGCAGCACGCAGAAACACCTAGATTGAAGATAAGCGCCTTTTTGTCATTGACCGCGACCTACATTGCAGATGCACAAACGTCTTGCAATTCCGGCCGAACGAAAGGAGATATCTGCTCAAAACATACTGTGCAGGTGCAGACAGTGGCACCCGACATGCCTGCGTTGTCGTTTTCCGCCGGGCACTCTTTGGGCCGGCGCAGCACGCAGAAACACCTAGATTGAAGATAAGCGCCTTTTTGTCATTGACCGCGACCTACATTGAAGATGCACAATCTTCTTTCAATTCCGGCCGAACGGAAGGAGATATCTGCTCAAAACTTTCTGTGCAGGTGCAGACAGTGGCACCCGACATGCCTGCGTTGTCGTTTTCCGCCGGGCACTCTTTGGGCCGGCGCAGCACGCAGAAACACCTAGATTGAAGATAAGCGCCTTTTTGTCATTGACCGCGACCTACATTGCAGATGCACAAACGTCTTTCAATTACGGCCGAACGAAAGGAGATATCTGCTCAAAACATACTGTGCAGGTGCAGACAGTGGCACCCGACATGCCTGCGTTGTCGCTATCCGCCGGGCACTCTTTGGGCCGGCGCAGCACGCAGAAACACCTAGATTGAAGATAAGCGCCTTTTGCCATTGACCGCGACGAAAATAGAAGATGCACAAACGTCTTGCAATTCCGGCCGAATGGAAGGAGATATCTGCTCAAAACTTTCTGTGCAGGTGCAGACAGTGGCACCCGACATGCCTGCGTTGTCGTTTTCCGCCGGGCACTCTTTGGGCCGGAGCAGCACGCAGAAACACCTAGATTGAAGATAAGCGCCTTTTTGTCATTGACCGCGACCTACATTGCAGATGCACAAACGTCTTGCAATTCCGGCCGAACGAAAGGAGATATCTGCTCAAAACATACTGTGCAGGTGCAGACAGTGGCACCCGACATGCCTGCGTTGTCGTTTTCCGCCGGGCACTCTTTGGGCCGGCGCAGCACGCAGAAACACCTAGATTGAAGATAAGCGCCTTTTTGTCATTGACCGCGACCTACATTGAAGATGCACAATCTTCTTTCAATTCCGGCCGAACGGAAGGAGATATCTGCTCAAAACATTCTGTGCAGGTGCAGACAGTGGCACCCGACATGCCTGCGTTGTCGTTTTCCACCGGGCACTCTTTGAGCCGGAGCAGCACGCAGAAACACCTACATTGAAGATAAGCGCCTTTTGCCATTGACCGCGACAAACATAGAAGATGCACAATCTTCTTTCAATTACGGCCGAACGGAAGGAGATATCTGCTCAAAACTTTCTGTGCAGGTGTAGACAGTGGCACCCGACATGCCTGCGTTGTCGTTTTCCGCCGGGCACTCTTTGGGCCGGCGCAGCACGCAGAAACACCTAGATTGAAGATAAGCGCCTTTTTGTCATTGACCGCGACCTACATTGAAGATGCACAATCTTCTTTCAATTCCGGCCGAACGGAAGGAGATATCTGCTCAAAACATTCTGTGCAGGTGCAGACAGTGGCACCCGACATGCCTGCGTTGTCGTTTTCCGCCGGGCACTCTTTGAGCCGGAGCAGCACGCAGAAACACCTACATTGAAGATAAGCGCCTTTTGCCATTGACCGCGACAAACATAGAAGATGCACAATCTTCTTTCAATTACGGCCGAACGGAAGGAGATATCTGCTCAAAACTTTCTGTGCAGGTGCAGACAGTGGCACCCGACATGCCTGCGTTGTCGTTTTCCGCCGGGCACTCTTTGGGCCGGCGCAGCACGCAGAAACACCTAGATTGAAGATAAGCGCCTTTTTGTTATTGACCGCGACCTACATTGAAGATGCACAATCTTCTTTCAATTCCGGCCGAACGGAAGGAGATATCTGCTCAAAACTTTCTGTGCAGGTGCAGACAGTGGCACTCGACATGCCTGCGTTGTCGTTTTCCGCCGGGCACTCTTTGGGCCGGCGCAGCACGCAGAAACACCTAGATTGAAGATAAGCGCCTTTTGCCATTGACCGCGACGAACATAGAAGATGCACAAACGTCTTGCAATTCCGGCCGAATGGAAGGAGATATCTGCTCAAAACTTTCTGTGCAGGTGCAGACAGTGGCACCCGACATGCCTGCGTTGTCGTTTTCCGCCGGGCACTCTTTGGGCCGGAGCAGCAAGCAGAAACACCTAGATTGAAGATAAGCGCCTTTTGCCATTGACCGCGACGAACATAGAAGATGCACAAACGTCTTGCAATTCCGGCCGAATGGAAGGAGATATCTGCTCAAACCTTTCTGTGCAGGTGCAGACAGTGGCACCCGACATGCCTGCGTTGTCGTTTTCCGCCGGGCACTCTTTGGGCCGGAGCAGCACGCAGAAACACCTAGATTGAAGATAAGCTCCTTTTGTCATTGACCGCGACGAACATAGAAGATGCACAAACTTCTTGCAATTCCGGCCGAATGGAAGGAGATATCTGCTCAAAACTTTCTGTGCAGGTGTAGACAGTGGCACCCGACATGCCTGCGTTGTCGTTTTCCGCCGGGCATTCTTTGGGCCGGCGCAGCACGCAGAAACACCTAGATTGAAGATAAGCGCCTTTTTGTCATTGACCGCGACCTACATTGAAGATGCACAATCTTCTTTCAATTACGGCCGAACGGAAGGAGATATTTGCTCAAAACATTCTGTGCAGGTGCAGACAGTGGCACCCGACATGCCTGCGTTGTCGTTTTCCGCCGGGCAGTCTTTGGGCCGGCGCAGCACGCAGAAACACCTAGATTGAAGATAAGCGCCTTTTTGTCATTGACCGCGACCTACATTGAAGATGCACAATCTTCTTTCAATTCCGGCCGAACGGAAGGAGATATCTGCTCAAAACTTTCTGTGCAGGTGCAGACAGTGGCACTCGACATGCCTGCGTTGTCGTTTTCCGCCGGGCACTCTTTGGGCCGGAGCAGCACGCAGAAACACCTAGATTGAAGATAAGCGCCTTTTTGTCATTGACCGCGACGAACATTGCAGATGCACAAACGTCTTGCAATTCCGGCCGAACGAAAGAAGATATCTGCTCAAAACATACTGTGCAGGTGCAGACAGTGGCACCCGACATACCTGCGTTGTCGTTTTCCGCCGGGCACTCTTTGGGCCGGCGCAGCACGCAGAAACACCTAGAATGAAGATAAGCGCCTTTTTGTCATTGTCCGCGACCTACATTGAAGATGCACAATCTTCTTTCAATTCCGGCCGAACGGAAGGAGATATCTGCTCAAAACTTTCTGTGCAGGTGCAGACAGTGGCACCCGACATGCCTGCGTTGTCGTTTTCCGCCGGGCACTCTTTGGGCCGGCGCAGCACGCAGAAACACCTAGATTGAAGATAAGCGCCTTTTGCCATTGACCGCGACGAACATAGAAGATGCATAAACGTCTTGCAATTCCGGCCGAATGGAAGGAGATATCTGCTCAAAACTTTCTGTGCAGGTGCAGACAGTGGCACTCGACATGCCTGCGTTGTCGTTTTCCGCCGGGCACTCTTTGGGCCGGCGCAGCACGCAGAAACACCTAGATTGAAGATAAGCGCCTTTTGCCATTGACCGCGACGAACATAGAAGATGCACAAACGTCTTGCAATTCCGGCCGAATGGAAGGAGATATCTGCTCAAAACTTTCTGTGCAGGTGCAGACAGTGGCACCCGACATGTCTGCGTTGTCGTTTTCCGCCGGGCACTCTTTGGGCCGGCGCAGCACGCAGAAACACCTAGATTGAAGATAAGCGCCATTTGCCATTGACCGCGACGAATATAGAAGATGCACAAACGTCTTGCAATTCCGGCCGAATGGAAGGAGATATCTGCTCAAAACTTTCTGTGCAGGTGTAGACAGTGGCACCCGACATGCCTGCGTTGTCGTTTTCCGCCGGGCACTCTTTGGGCCGGAGCAGCACGCAGAAACACCTAGATTGAAGATAAGCTCCTTTTGTCATTGACCGCGACGAACATAGAAGATGCACAAACTTCTTGCAATTCCGGCCGAATGGAAGGAGATATCTGCTCAAAACTTTCTGTGCAGGTGTAGACAGTGGCACCCGACATGCCTGCGTTGTCGTTTTCCGCCGGGCACTCTTTGGGCCGGCGCAGCACGCAGAAACACCTAGATTGAAGATAAGCGCCTTTTTGTCATTGACCGCGACCTACATTGAAGATGCACAATCTTCTTTCAATTCCGGCCGAACGGAAGGAGATATCTGCTCAAAACATTCTGTGCAGGTGCAGACAGTGGCACCCGACATGCCTGCGTTGTCGTTTTCCGCCGGGCACTCTTTGAGCCGGAGCAGCACGCAGAAACACCTACATTGAAGATAAGCGCCTTTTGCCATTGACCGCGACCTACATTGAAGATGCACAATCTTCTTTCAATTCCGGCCGAACGGAAGGAGATATCTGCTCAAAACTTTCTGTGCAAGTGCAGACAGTGGCACCCGACATGCCTGCGTTGTCGTTTTCCGCCGGGCACTCTTTGGGCCGGCGCAGCACGCAGAAACACCTAGATTGAAGATAAGCGCCTTTTGCCATTGACCGCGACCTACATTGCAGATGCACAAACGTCTTGCAATTCCGGCCGAACGAAAGAAGATATCTGCTCAAAACATACTGTGCAGGTGCAGACAGTGGCACCCGACATGCCTGCGTTGTCGTTTTCCGCCGGGCACTCTTTGGGCCGGCGCAGCACGCAGAAACACCTAGATTGAAGATAAGCGCCTTTTTGTCATTGACCGCGACCTACATTGAAGATGCACAATCTTCTTTCAATTCCGGCCGAACGGAAGGAGATATCTGCTCAAAACTTTCTGTGCAGGTGCAGACAGTGGCACCCGACATGCCTGCGTTGTCGTTTTCCGCCGGGCACTCTTTGGGCCGGAGCAGCACGCAGAAACACCTAGATTGAAGATAAGCTCCTTTTGTCATTGACCGCGACGAACATAGAAGATGCACAAACTTCTTGCAATTCCGGCCGAATGGAAGGAGATATCTGCTCAAAACATTCTGTGCAGGTGCAGACAGTGGCACTCGACATGCCTGCGTTGTCGTTTTCCGCCGGGCACTCTTTGGGCCGGCGCAGCACGCAGAAACACCTAGATTGAAGATAAGCGCCTTTTGCCATTGACCGCGACGAAAATAGAAGATGCACAAACGTCTTGCAATTCCGGCCCAATGGAAGGAGATATCTGCTCAAAACTTTCTGTGCAGGTGCAGACAGTGGCACCCGACATGCCTGCGTTGTCGTTTTCCGCCGGGCACTCTTTGGGCCGGAGCAGCACGCAGAAACACCTAGATTGAAGATAAGCGCCTTTTTGTCATTGACCGCGACCTACATTGCAGATGCACAAACGTCTTGCAATTCCGGCCGAATGGAAGGAGATATCTGCTCAAAACATTCTGTGCAGGTGCAGACAGTGGCACTCGACATGCCTGCGTTGTCGATTTCTGCCGGGCACTCTTTGGGCCGGCGCAGCACGCAGAAACACCTAGATTGAAGATAAGCGCCTTTTTGTCATTGACCGCGACCTACATTGAAGATGCACAATCTTCTTTCAATTCCGGCCGAACGGAAGGAGATATCTGCTCAAAACATTCTGTGCAGGTGCAGACAGTGGCACCCGACATGCCTGCGTTGTCGTTTTCCGCCGGGCACTCTTTGAGCCGGAGCAGCACGCAGAAACACCTACATTGAAGATAAGCGCCTTTTGCGATTGACCGCGACAAACATAGAAGATGCACAATCTTCTTTCAATTACGGCCGAACGGAAGGAGATATCTGCTCAAAACTTTCTGTGCAGGTGCAGACAGTGGCACCCGACATGCCTGCGTTGTCGTTTTCCGCCGGGCACTCTTTGGGCCGGCGCAGCACGCAGAAACACCTAGATTGAAGATAAGCGCCTTTTTGTTATTGACCGCGACCTACATTGAAGATGCACAATCTTCTTTCAATTCCGGCCGAACGGAAGGAGATATCTGCTCAAAACTTTCTGTGCAGGTGCAGACAGTGGCACTCGACATGCCTGCGTTGTCGTTTTCCGCCGGGCACTCTTTGGGCCGGCGCAGCACGCAGAAACACCTAGATTGAAGATAAGCGCCTTTTGCCATTGACCGCGACGAACATAGAAGATGCACAAACGTCTTGCAATTCCGGCCGAATGGAAGGAGATATCTGCTCAAAACTTTCTGTGCAGGTGCAGACAGTGGCACCCGACATGCCTGCGTTGTCGTTTTCCGCCGGGCACTCTTTGGGCCGGAGCAGCACGCAGAAACACCTAGATTGAAGATAAGCTCCTTTTGTCATTGACCGCGACGAACATAGAAGATGCACAAACTTCTTGCAATTCCGGCCGAATGGAAGGAGATATCTGCTCAAAACTTTCTGTGCAGGTGTAGACAGTGGCACCCGACATGCCTGCGTTGTCGTTTTCCGCCGGGCACTCTTTGGGCCGGCGCAGCACGCAGAAACACCTAGATTGAAGATAAGCGCCTTTTTGTCTTTGACCGCGACCTACATTGAAGATGCACAATCTTCTTTCAATTCCGGCCGAACGGAAGAAGATATCTGCTCAAAACATTCTGTGCAGGTGCAGACAGTGGCACCCGACATGCCTGCGTTGTCGTTTTCGGCCGGGCAGTCTTTGGGCCGGCGCAGAATGCAGAAACACCTAGATTGAAGATAAGCGCCTTTTTGTCATTGACCGCGACCTACATTGAAGATGCACAAACTTCTTTCAATTCCGGCCGAACGGAAGGAGATATCTGCTCAAAACTTTCTGTGCAGGTGCAGACAGTGGCACTCGACATGCCTGCGTTGTCGTTTTCCGCCGGGCACTCTTTGGGCCGGCGCAGCACGCAGAAACACCTAGATTGAAGATAAGCGCCTTTTGCCATTGACCGCAACGAAAATAGAAGATGCACAAACGTCTTGCAATTCCGGCCGAATGGAAGGAGATATCTGCTCAAAACTTTCTGTGCAGGTGCAGACAGTGGCACCCGACATGCCTGCGTTGTCGTTTTCCGCCGGGCACTCTTTGGGCCGGAGCAGCACGCAGAAACACCTAGATTGAAGATAAGCGCCTTTTTGTCATTGACCGCGACGAACATTGCAGATGCACAAACGTCTTGCAATTTCGGCCGAACGAAAGAAGATATCTGCTCAAAACATACTGTGCAGGTGCAGACAGTGGCACCCGACATGCCTGCGTTGTCGTTTTCCGCCGGGCACTCTTTGGGCCGGCGCAGCACGCAGAAACACCTAGATTGAAGATAAGCGCATTTTTGTCATTGTCCGCGACCTACATTGAAGATGCACAATCTTCTTTCAATTCCGGCTGAACGGAAGGAGATATCTGCTCAAAACTTTCTGTGCAGATGCAGACAGTGGCACCCGACATGCCTGCGTTGTCGTTTTCCGCCGGGCACTCTTTGGGCCGGCGCAGCACGCAGAAACACCTAGATTGAAGATAAGCGCCTTTTGCCATTGACCGCGACGAATATAGAAGATGCACAAACGTCTTGCAATTCCGGCCGAATGGAAGGAGATATCTGCTCAAAACTTTCTGTGCAGGTGCAGACAGTGGCACTCGACATGCCTGCGTTGTCGTTTTCCGCCGGGCACTCATTGGGCCGGCGCAGCACGCAGAAACACCTAGATTGAAGATAAGCGCCTTTTTGTCATTGACCGCGACCTACATTGCAGATGCACAAACGTCTTGCAATTCCGGCCGAACGAAAGAAGATATCTGCTCAAAACATACTGTGCAGGTGCAGACAGTGGCACCCGACATGCCTGCGTTGTCGTTTTCCGCCGGGCACTCTTTGGGCCGGCGCAGCACGCAGAAACACCTAGATTGAAGATAAGCGCCTTTTTGTCATTGACCGCGACCTACATTGAAGATGCACAATCTTCTTTCAATTCCGGCCGAACGGAAGGAGATATCTGCTCAAAACATTCTGTGCAGGTGCAGACAGTGGCACCCGACATGCCTGCGTTGTCGTTTTCCGCCGGGCACTCTTTGAGCCGGAGCAGCACGCAGAAACACCTTCATTGAAGATAAGCGCCTTTTGCGATTGACCGCGACAAACATAGAAGATGCACAATCTTCTTTCAATTACGGCCGAACGGAAGGAGATATCTGCTCAAAACTTTCTGTGCAGGTGCAGACAGTGGCACCCGACATGCCTGCGTTGTCGTTTTCCGCCGGGCACTCTTTGGGCCGGCGCAGCACGCAGAAACACCTAGATTGAAGATAAGCGCCTTTTTGTTATTGACCGCGACCTACATTGAAGATGCACAATCTTCTTTCAATTCCGGCCGAACGGAAGGAGATATCTGCTCAAAACTTTCTGTGCAGGTGCAGACAGTGGCACTCGACATGCCTGCGTTGTCGTTTTCCGCCGGGCACTCTTTGGGCCGGCGCAGCACGCAGAAACACCTAGATTGAAGATAAGCGCCTTTTGCCATTGACCGCGACGAACATAGAAGATGCACAAACGTCTTGCAATTCCGGCCGAATGGAAGGAGATATCTGCTCAAAACTTTCTGTGCAGGTGCAGACAGTGGCACCCGACATGCCTGCGTTGTCGTTTTCCGCCGGGCACTCTTTGGGCCGGAGCAGCACGCAGAAACACCTAGATTGAAGATAAGCTCCTTTTGTCATTGACCGCGACGAACATAGAAGATGCACAAACTTCTTGCAATTCCGGCCGAATGGAAGGAGATATCTGCTCAAAACTTTCTGTGCAGGTGTAGACAGTGGCACCCGACATGCCTGCGTTGTCGTTTTCCGCCGGGCACTCTTTGGGCCGGCGCAGCACGCAGAAACACCTAGATTGAAGATAAGCGCCTTTTTGTCATTGACCGCGACCTACATTGAAGATGCACAATCTTCTTTCAATTCCGGCCGAACGGAAGGAGATATTTGCTCAAAACATTCTGTGCAGGTGCAGACAGTGGCACCCGACATGCCTGCGTTGTCGTTTTCCGCCGGGCAGTCTTTGGGCCGGCGCAGCACGCAGAAACACCTAGATTGAAGATAAGCGCCTTTTTGTCATTGACCGCGACCTACATTGAAGATGCACAATCTTCTTTCAATTCCGGCCGAACGGAAGGAGATATCTGCTCAAAACTTTCTGTGCAGGTGCAGACAGTGGCACTCGACATGCCTGCGTTGTCGTTTTCCGCCGGGCACTCTTTGGGCCGGCGCAGCACGCAGAAACACCTAGATTGAAGATAAGCGCCTTTTGCCATTGACCGCGACGAAAATAGAAGATGCACAAACGTCTTGCAATTCCGGCCGAATGGAAGGAGATATCTGCTCAAAACTTTCTGTGCAGGTGCAGACAGTGGCACCCGACATGCCTGCGTTGTCGTTTTCCGCCGGGCACTCTTTGGGCCGGAGCAGCACGCAGAAACACCTAGATTGAAGATAAGCGCCTTTTTGTCATTGACCGCGACCTACATTGCAGATGCACAAACGTCTTGCAATTCCGGCCGAACGAAAGAAGATATCTGCTCAAAACATACTGTGCAGGTGCAGACAGTGGCACCCGACATGCCTGCGTTGTCGTTTTCCGCCGGGCACTCTTTGGGCCGGCGCAGCACGCAGAAACACCTAGATTGCAGGTAAGGGCTTTTTGACATTGACCGCGACCAATATTGAAGATGCACAAACGTCTTGCAATTCTGGCCGAACGAAAGAAGATATCTGCTCAAACCTTTCTGTGCAGGTGCAGACAGTGGCACCCGACATGGCTGCGTTGTCGTTTTCCGCCGGGCAGTCTTGGGGCCGGCGCAGCACGCAGAAACACCTAGATTGAAGATAAGCGCCTTTTTGTCAATGACCGCGACCTACATTGAAGATGCACAATCTTCTTTCAATTCCGGCCGAACGGAAGGAGATATCTGCTCAAAACTTTCTGTGCAGGTGCAGACAGTGGCACTCGACATGCCTGCGTTGTCGTTTTCCGCCGGGCACTCTTTGGGCCGGCGCAGCACGCAGAAACACCTAGATTGAAGATAAGCGCCTTTTTGTTATTGACCGCGACCTACATTGAAGATGCACAATCTTCTTTCAATTCCGGCCGAACGGAAGGAGATATCTGCTCAAAACTTTCTGTGCAGGTGCAGACAGTGGCACTCGACATGCCTGCGTTGTCGTTTTCCGCCGGGCACTCTTTGGGCCGGAGCAGCACGCAGAAACACCTAGATTGAAGATAAGCGCCTTTTGCCATTGACCGCGACGAACATAGAAGATGCACAAACGTCTTGCAATTCCGGCCGAATGGAAGGAGATATCTGCTCAAAACTTTCTGTGCAGGTGCAGACAGTGGCACTCGACATGCCTGCGTTGTCGTTTTCCGCCGGGCACTCTTTGGGCCGGCGCAGCACGCAGAAACACCTAGATTGAAGATAAGCGCCTTTTGCCATTGACCGCGACGAACATAGAAGATGCACAAACGTCTTGCAATTCCGGCCGAATGGAAGGAGATATCTGCTCAAAACTTTCTGTGCAGGTGCAGACAGTGGCACCCGACATGCCTGCGTTGTCGTTTTCCGCCGGGCACTCTATGGGCCGGAGCAGCACGCAGAAACACCTAGATTGAAGATAAGCTCCTTTTGTCATTGACCGCGACGAACATAGAAGATGCACAAACTTCTTGCAATTCCGGCCGAATGGAAGGAGATATCTGCTCAAAACTTTCTGTGCAGGTGTAGACAGTGGCACCCGACATGCCTGCGTTGTCGTTTTCCGCCGGGCACTCTTTGGGCCGGCGCAGCACGCAGAAACACCTAGATTGAAGATAAGCGCCTTTTTGTCATTGACCGCGACCTACATTGAAGATGCACAATCTTCTTTCAATTCCGGCCGAACGGAAGGAGATATCTGCTCAAAACATTCTGTGCAGGTGCAGACAGTGGCACCCGACATGCCTGCGTTGTCGTTTTCCGCCGGGCAGTCTTTGGGCCGGCGCAGAACGCAGAAACACCTAGATTGAAGATAAGCGCCTTTTTGTCATTGACCGCGACCTACATTGAAGATGCACAATCTTCTTTCAATTCCCTCCGAACGGAAGGAGATATCTGCTCAAAACTTTCTGTGCAGGTGCAGACAGTGGCACTCGACATGCCTGCGTTGTCGTTTTCCGCCGGGCACTCTTTGGGCCGGCGCAGCACGCAGAAACACCTAGATTGAAGATAAGCGCCTTTTGCCATTGACCGCGACGAAAATAGAAGATGCACAAACGTCTTGCAATTCCGGCCGAATGGAAGGAGATATCTGCTCAAAACTTTCTGTGCAGGTGCAGACAGTGGCACCCGACATGCCTGCGTTGTCGTTTTCCGCCGGGCACTCTTTGGGCCGGAGCAGCATGCAGAAACACCTAGATTGAAGATAAGCGCCTTTTTGTCATTGACCGCGACCTACATTGAAGATGCACAATCTTCTTTCAATTCCGGCCGAACGGAAGGAGATATCTGCTCAAAACATTCTGTGCAGGTGCAGACAGTGGCACCCGACATGCCTGCGTTGTCGTTTTCCGCCGCGCACTCTTTGAGCCGGAGCAGCACGCAGAAACACCTACATTGAAGATAAGCGCCTTTTGCCATTGACCGCGACAAACATAGAAGATGCACAATCTTCTTTCAATTACGGCCGAACGGAAGGAGATATCTGCTCAAAACTTTCTGTGCAGGTGCAGACAGTGGCACCCGACATGCCTGCGTTGTCGTTTTCCGCCGGGCACTCTTTGGGCCGGCGCAGCACGCAGAAACACCTAGATTGAAGATAAGCGCCTTTTTGTTATTGACCGCGACCTACATTGAAGATGCACAATCTTCTTTCAATTCCGGCCGAACGGAAGGAGATATCTGCTCAAATCTTTCTGTGCAGGTGCAGACAGTGGCACCCGACATGCCTGCGTTGTCGTTTTCCGCCGGGCACTCTTTGGGCCGGAGCAGCACGCAGAAACACCTAGATTGAAGATAAGCGCCTTTTGTCATTGACCGCGACGAACATAGAAGATGCACAAACTTCTTGCAATTCCGGCCGAATGGAAGGAGATATCTGCTCAAAACTTTCTGTGCAGGTGCTGACAGTGGCACCCGACATGCCTGCGTTGTCGTTTTCCGCCGGGCACTCTTTGGACCGGCGCAGCACGCAGAAACACCTAGATTGAAGATAAGCGCCTTTTGCCATTGACCGCGACGAACATAGAAGATGCACAAACTTCTTGCAATTCCGGCCGAAAGGAAGGAGATATCTGCTCAAAATTTTCTGTGCAGGTGCAGACAGTGACACCGGACATGCCTGCGTTGTCGTTTTCAGTCGGGCACTCTTTGGGCCGGCGCCGAACGCAGAAACACCTAGATTGCAGATAAGGGCTTTTTGACATTGACCGCGACCAATATTGAAGATGCACAAACGTCTTGCAATTCCGGCCGAACGAAAGAAGAGATCTGCTCAAAACTTTCTGTGCAGGTGCAGACAGTGGCACACGACATTCCTGCGTTGTCGTTTTCCGCCGGGCACTCTTTGGGCCGGCGCAGCATGCAGAAACACCTAAATTGAAGATAAGCGCCTTTTGCCATTGACCGCGACGAACATAGAAGATGCACAAACGTCTTGCAATTCCGGCCGAATGGAAGGAGATATCTGCTCAAACTTTTCTGTGCAGGTGGAGACAGTGGCACCCGACATGCCTGCGTTGTCGTTTTCAGCCGGGCACTCTTTGGGCCGGCGCAGCACGCAGAAACACCTAGATTGCAGGTAAGGGCTTTTTGACATTGACCGCGACCAATATTGAAGATGCACAAACGTCTTGCAATTCCGGCCGAACGAAAGAAGATATCTGCTCAAACCTTTCTGTGCAGGTGCAGACAGTGGCACCCGACATGGCTGCGTTGTCGTTTTCCGCCGGGCAGTCTTGGGGCCGGCGCAGCACGCAGAAACACCTAGATTGAAGATAAGCGCCTTTTTGTCATTGACCTCGACCTACATTGAAGATGCACAATCTTCTTTCAATTCCGGCCGAACGGAAGGAGATATCTGCTCAAAACTTTCTGTGCAGGTGCAGACAGTGGCACTCGACATGCCTGCGTTGTCGTTTTCCGCCGGGCACTCTTTGGGCCGGCGCAGCACGCAGAAACACCTAGATTGAAGATAAGCGCCTTTTGCCATTGACCGCGACGAACATAGAAGATGCACAAACGTCTTGCAATTCCGGCCGAATGGAAGGAGATATCTGCTCAAAACTTTCTGTGCAGGTGCAGACAGTGGCACCCGACATGCCTGCGTTGTCGTTTTCCGCCGGGCACTCTTTGGGCCGGAGCAGCACGCAGAAACACCTAGATTGAAGATAAGCGCCTTTTGCCATTGACCGCGACGAACATAGAAGATGCACAAACGTCTTGCAATTCCGGACGAATGGAAGGTGATATCTGCTCAAACCTTTCTGTGCAGGTGGTGCAGACAGTGGCACCCGACATGCCTGCATTGTCGTTTTCAGCCGGGCACTCTTTGGGCCGGGCGCAGCACGCAGAAACACCTAGATTGCAGATAAGGGCTTTTGACATTGACCGCGACCAATATTGAAGATGCACGAACGTCTTGCAATTCCGCCGAACGAAGAAGATATCTGCTTAAAACTTTCTGTGCAGGTGCAGACAGTGGCACCCGACATGCCTGCGTTGTCGTTTTCCGCCGGGCACTCTTTGGGCCGGAGCAGCACGCAGAAACACCTAGATTGAAGATAAGCTCCTTTTGTCATTGACCGCGACGAACATAGAAGATGCACAAACTTCTTGCAATTCCGGCCGAATGGAAGGAGATATCTGCTCAAAACTTTCTGTGCAGGTGTAGACAGTGGCACCCGACATGCCTGCGTTGTCGTTTTCCGCCGGGCACTCTTTGGGGCCGGCGCAGCACGCAGAAACACCTAGATTGAAGATAAGCGCCTTTTTGTTATTGACCGCGACCTACATTGAAGATGCACAATCTTCTTTCAATTCCGGCCGAACGGAAGGAGATATCTGCTCAAATCTTTCTGTGCAGGTGCAGACAGTGGCACCCGACATGCCTGCGTTGTCGTTTTCCGCCGGGCACTCTTTGGGCCGGAGCAGCACGCAGAAACACCTAGATTGAAGATAAGCGCCTTTGTCATTGACCGCGACGAACATAGAAGATGCACAAACTTCTTGCAATTCCGGCCGAATGGAAGGAGATATCTGCTCAAAACTTTCTGTGCAGGTGCTGGACAGTGGCACCCGACATGCCTGCGTTGTCGTTTTCCGCCGGGCACTCTTTGGACCGGCGCAGCACGCAGAAACACCTAGATTGAAGATAAGCGCCTTTTGCCATTGACCGCGACGAACATAGAAGATGCACAAACTTCTTGCAATTCCGGCCGAAAGGAAGGAGATATCTGCTCAAAATTTTCTGTGCAGGTGCAGACAGTGACACCGGACATGCCTGCGTTGTCGTTTTCAGTCGGGCACTCTTTGGGCCGGCGCCGAACGCAGAAACACCTAGATTGCAGATAAGGGCTTTTTGACATTGACCGCGACGAACATAGAAGATGCACAAACTTCTTGCAATTCCGGCCGAACGAAAGAAGAGATCTGCTCAAAACTTTCTGTGCAGGTGCAGACAGTGGCACCCGACATTCCTGCGTTGTCGTTTTCCGCCGGGCACTCTTTGGGCCGGCGCAGCATGCAGAAACACCTAAATTGAAGATAAGCGCCTTTTGCCATTGACCGCGACGAACATAGAAGATGCACAAACGTCTTGCAATTCCGGCCGAATGGAAGGAGATATCTGCTCAAAACTTTTCTGTGCAGGTGGAGACAGTGGCACCCGACATGCCTGCGTTGTCGTTTTCAGCCGGGCACTCTTTGGGCCGGCGCAGCACGCAGAAACACCTAGATTGCAGGTAAGGGCTTTTTGACATTGACCGCGACCAATATTGAAGATGCACAAACGTCTTGCAATTCCGGCCGAACGAAAGAAGATATCTGCTCAAACCTTTCTGTGCAGGTGCAGACAGTGGCACCCGACATGGCTGCGTTGTCGTTTTCCGCCGGGCAGTCTTGGGGGCCGGCGCAGCACGCAGAACACTAGATTGAAGATAAGCAGCCTTTTTGTCATTGACCTCGACCTACATTGAAGATGCACAATCTTCTTTCAATTCCGGCCGAACGGAAGGAGATATCTGCTCAAAACTTTCTGTGCAGGTGCAGACAGTGGCACTCGACATGCCTGCGTTGTCGTTTTCCGCCGGGCACTCTTTGGGCCGGCGCAGCACGCAGAAACACCTAGATTGAAGATAAGCGCCTTTTGCCATTGACCGCGACGAACATAGAAGATGCACAAACGTCTTGCAATTCCGGCCGAATGGAAGGAGATATCTGCTCAAAACTTTCTGTGCAGGTGCAGACAGTGGCACCCGACATGCCTGCGTTGTCGTTTTCCGCCGGGCACTCTTTGGGCCGGAGCAGCACGCAGAAACACCTAGATTGAAGATAAGCGCCTTTTGCCATTGACCGCGACGAACATAGAAGATGCACAAACGTCTTGCAATTCCGGACGAATGGAAGGTGATATCTGCTCAAACCTTTCTGTGCAGGTGCAGACAGTGGCACCCGACATGCCTGCATTGTCGTTTTCAGCCGGGCACTCTTTGGGCCGGCGCAGCACGCAGAAACACCTAGATTGCAGATAAGGGCTTTTTGACATTGACCGCGACCAATATTGAAGATGCACGAACGTCTTGCAATTCCGGCCGAACGAAAGAAGATATCTGCTTAAAACTTTCTGTGCAGGTGCAGACAGTGGCACCCGACATGCCTGCGTTGTCGTTTTCCGCCGGGCACTCTTTGGGCCGGAGCAGCACGCAGAAACACCTAGATTGAAGATAAGCTCCTTTTGTCATTGACCGCGACGAACATAGAAGATGCACAAACTTCTTGCAATTCCGGCCGAATGGAAGGAGATATCTGCTCAAAACTTTCTGTGCAGGTGTAGACAGTGGCACCCGACATGCCTGCGTTGTCGTTTTCCGCCGGGCACTCTTTGGGCCGGCGCAGCACGCAGAAACACCTAGATTGAAGATAAGCGCCTTTTTGTCATTGACCGCGACCTACATTGAAGATGCACAATCTTCTTTCAATTCCGGCCGAACGGAAGGAGATATCTGCTCAAAACTTTCTGTGCAGGTGCAGACAGTGGCACCCGACATGCCTGCGTTGTCGTTTTCCGCCGGGCACTCTTTGGGCCGGCGCAGCACGCAGAAACACCTAGATTGAAGATAAGCGCCTTTTGCCACTGACCGCGACGAACATAGAAGATGCACAAACGTCTTGCAATTCCGGCCGAATGGAAGGAGATATCTGCTCAAAACTTTCTGTGCAGGTGTAGACAGTGGCACCCGACATGCCTGCGTTGTCGTTTTCCGCCGGGCACTCTTTGGGCCGGCGCAGCACGCAGAAACACCTAGATTGAAGATAAGCGCCTTTTTGTCATTGACCGCGACCTACATTGAAGATGCACAATCTTCTTTCAATTCCGGCCGAACGGAAGGAGATATCTGCTCAAAACGTTCTGTGCAGGTGCAGACAGTGGCACCCGACATGCCTGCGTTGTCGTTTTCCGCCGGGCACTCTTTGAGCCGGAGCAGCACGCAGAAACACCTACATTGAAGATAAGCGCCTTTTGCCATTGACCGCGACAAACATAGAAGATGCACAATCTTCTTTCAATTACGGCCGAACGGAAGGAGATATCTGCTCAAAACTTTCTGTGCAGGTGCAGACAGTGGCACCCGACTTGCCTGCGTTGTCGTTTTCCGCCGGGCACTCTTTGGGCCGGCCCAGCACGCAGAAACACCTAGATTGAAGATAAGCGCCTTTTTGTTATTGACCGCGACCTACATTGAAGATGCACAATCTTCTTTCAATTCCGGCCGAACGGAAGGAGATATCTGCTCAAAACTTTCTGTGCAGGTGCAGACAGTGGCACCCGACATGCCTGCGTTGTCGTTTTCCGCCGGGCACTCTTTGGGCCGGCGCAGCACGCAGAAACACCTAGATTGAAGATAAGCGCCTTTTTGTTATTGACCGCGACCTACATTGAAGATGCACAATCTTCTTTCAATTCCGGCCGAACGGAAGGAGATATCTGCTCAAAACTTTCTGTGCAGGTGCAGACAGTGGCACTCGACATGCCTGCGTTGTCGTTTTCCGCCGGGCACTCTTTGGGCCGGCGCAGCACGCAGAAACACCTAGATTGAAGATAAGCGCCTTTTGCCATTGACCGCGACGAACATAGAAGATGCACAAACGTCTTGCAATTCCGGCCGAATGGAAGGAGATATCTGCTCAAAACTTTCTGTGCAGATGCAGACAGTGGCACCCGACATGCCTGCATTGTCGTTTTCAGCCGGGCACTCTTTGGGCCGGCGCAGCACGCAGAAACACCTAGATTGCAGATAAGGGCTTTTTGACATTGACCGCGACCAATATTGAAGATGCACGAACGTCTTGCAATTCCGGCCGAACGAAAGAAGATATCTGCTTAAAACTTTCTGTGCAGGTGCAGACAGTGGCACCCGACATGCCTGCGTTGTCGTTTTCCGCCGGGCACTCTTTGGGCCGGAGCAGCACGCAGAAACACCTAGATTGAAGATAAGCTCCTTTTGTCATTGACCGCGACGAACATAGAAGATGCACAATCTTCTTGCAATTCCGGCCGAATGGAAGGAGATATCTGCTCAAAACTTTCTGTGCAGGTGCAGACAGTGGCACCCGACATGCCTGCGTTGTCGTTTTCCGCCGGGCACTCTTTGGGCCGGAGCAGCACACAGAAACACCTAGATTGAAGATAAGCGCCTTTTTGTCATTGACCGCGACCTACATTGCAGATGCACAAACGTCTTGCAATTCCGGCCGAACGAAAGAAGATATCTGCTCAAAACATACTGTGCAGGTGCAGACAGTGGCACCCGACATGCCTGCGTTGTCGTTTTCCGCCGGGCACTCTTTGGGCCGGCGCAGCACGCAGAAACACCTAGATTGAAGATAAGCGCCTTTTTGTCATTGACCGCGACCTACATTGAAGATGCACAATCTTCTTTCAATTCCGGCCGAACAGAAGGAGATATCTGCTCAAAACTTTCTGTGCAGGTGCAGACAGTGGCACTCGACATGCCTGCGTTGTCGTTATCCGCCGGGCACTCTTTGGGCCGGCGCAGCACGCAGAAACACCTAGATTGAAGATAAGCGCCTTTTGCCATTGACCGCGACGAAAATAGAAGATGCACAAACGTCTTGCAATTCCGGCCGAATGGAAGGAAATATCTGCTCAAAACTTTCTGTGCAGGTGCAGACAGTGGCACCCGACATGCCTGCGTTGTCGTTTTCCGCCGGGCACTCTTTGGGCCGGAGCAGCACGCAGAAACACCTAGATTGAAGATAAGCGCCTTTTTGTCATTGACCGCGACCTACATTGCAGATGCACAAACGTCTTGCAATTCCGGCCGAACGAAAGGAGATATCTGCTCAAAACATACTGTGCAGGTGCAGACAGTGGCACCCGACATGCCTGCGTTGTCGTTTTCCGCCGGGCACTCTTTGGGCCGGCGCAGCACGCAGAAACACCTAGATTGAAGATAAGCGCCTTTTTGTCATTGACCGCGACCTACATTGAAGATGCACAATCTTCTTTCAATTCCGGCCGAACGGAAGGAGATATCTGCTCAAAACTTTCTGTGCAGGTGCAGACAGTGGCACCCGACATGCCTGCGTTGTCGTTTTCCGCCGGGCACTCTTTGGGCCGGCGCAGCACGCAGAAACACCTAGATTGAAGATAAGCGCCTTTTTGTCATTGACCGCGACCTACATTGCAGATGCACAAACGTCTTTCAATTACGGCCGAACGAAAGGAGATATCTGCTCAAAACATACTGTGCAGGTGCAGACAGTGGCACCCGACATGCCTGCGTTGTCGTTATCCGCCGGGCACTCTTTGGGCCGGCGCAGCACGCAGAAACACCTAGATTGAAGATAAGCGCCTTTTGCCATTGACCGCGACGAAAATAGAAGATGCACAAACGTCTTGCAATTCCGGCCGAATGGAAGGAGATATCTGCTCAAAACTTTCTGTGCAGGTGCAGACAGTGGCACCCGACATGCCTGCGTTGTCGTTTTCCGCCGGGCACTCTTTGGGCCGGAGCAGCACGCAGAAACACCTAGATTGAAGATAAGCGCCTTTTTGTCATTGACCGCGACCTACATTGCAGATGCACAAACGTCTTGCAATTCCGGCCGAACGAAAGGAGATATCTGCTCAAAACATACTGTGCAGGTGCAGACAGTGGCACCCGACATGCCTGCGTTGTCGTTTTCCGCCGGGCACTCTTTGGGCCGGCGCAGCACGCAGAAACACCTAGATTGAAGATAAGCGCCTTTTTGTCATTGACCGCGACCTACATTGAAGATGCACAATCTTCTTTCAATTCCGGCCGAACGGAAGGAGATATCTGCTCAAAACATTCTGTGCAGGTGCAGACAGTGGCACCCGACATGCCTGCGTTGTCGTTTTCCGCCGGGCACTCTTTGAGCCGGAGCAGCACGCAGAAACACCTACATTGAAGATAAGCGCCTTTTGCCATTGACCGCGACAAACATAGAAGATGCACAATCTTCTTTCAATTACGGCCGAACGGAAGGAGATATCTGCTCAAAACTTTCTGTGCAGGTGTAGACAGTGGCACCCGACATGCCTGCGTTGTCGTTTTCCGCCGGGCACTCTTTGGGCCGGCGCAGCACGCAGAAACACCTAGATTGAAGATAAGCGCCTTTTTGTCATTGACCGCGACCTACATTGAAGATGCACAATCTTCTTTCAATTCCGGCCGAACGGAAGGAGATATCTGCTCAAAACATTCTGTGCAGGTGCAGACAGTGGCACCCGACATGCCTGCGTTGTCGTTTTCCGCCGGGCACTCTTTGAGCCGGAGCAGCACGCAGAAACACCTACATTGAAGATAAGCGCCTTTTGCCATTGACCGCGACAAACATAGAAGATGCACAATTTTCTTTCAATTACGGCCGAACGGAAGGAGATATCTGCTCAAAACTTTCTGTGCAGGTGCAGACAGTGGCACCCGACATGCCTGCGTTGTCGTTTTCCGCCGGGCACTCTTTGGGCCGGCGCAGCACGCAGAAACACCTAGATTGAAGATAAGCGCCTTTTTGTTATTGACCGCGACCTACATTGAAGATGCACAATCTTCTTTCAATTCCGGCCGAACGGAAGGAGATATCTGCTCAAAACTTTCTGTGCAGGTGCAGACAGTGGCACTCGACATGCCTGCGTTGTCGTTTTCCGCCGGGCACTCTTTGGGCCGGCGCAGCACGCAGAAACACCTAGATTGAAGATAAGCGCCTTTTGCCATTGACCGCGACGAACATAGAAGATGCACAAACGTCTTGCAATTCCGGCCGAATGGAAGGAGATATCTGCTCAAAACTTTCTGTGCAGGTGCAGACAGTGGCACCCGACATGCCTGCGTTGTCGTTTTCCGCCGGGCACTCTTTGGGCCGGAGCAGCAAGCAGAAACACCTAGATTGAAGATAAGCGCCTTTTGCCATTGACCGCGACGAACATAGAAGATGCACAAACGTCTTGCAATTCCGGCCGAATGGAAGGAGATATCTGCTCAAACCTTTCTGTGCAGGTGCAGACAGTGGCACCCGACATGCCTGCGTTGTCGTTTTCCGCCGGGCACTCTTTGGGCCGGAGCAGCACGCAGAAACACCTAGATTGAAGATAAGCTCCTTTTGTCATTGACCGCGACGAACATAGAAGATGCACAAACTTCTTGCAATTCCGGCCGAATGGAAGGAGATATCTGCTCAAAACTTTCTGTGCAGGTGTAGACAGTGGCACCCGACATGCCTGCGTTGTCGTTTTCCGCCGGGCATTCTTTGGGCCGGCGCAGCACGCAGAAACACCTAGATTGAAGATAAGCGCCTTTTTGTCATTGACCGCGACCTACATTGAAGATGCACAATCTTCTTTCAATTACGGCCGAACGGAAGGAGATATTTGCTCAAAACATTCTGTGCAGGTGCAGACAGTGGCACCCGACATGCCTGCGTTGTCGTTTTCCGCCGGGCAGTCTTTGGGCCGGCGCAGCACGCAGAAACACCTAGATTGAAGATAAGCGCCTTTTTGTCATTGACCGCGACCTACATTGAAGATGCACAATCTTCTTTCAATTCCGGCCGAACGGAAGGAGATATCTGCTCAAAACTTTCTGTGCAGGTGCAGACAGTGGCACTCGACATGCCTGCGTTGTCGTTTTCCGCCGGGCACTCTTTGGGCCGGAGCAGCACGCAGAAACACCTAGATTGAAGATAAGCGCCTTTTTGTCATTGACCGCGACGAACATTGCAGATGCACAAACGTCTTGCAATTCCGGCCGAACGAAAGAAGATATCTGCTCAAAACATACTGTGCAGGTGCAGACAGTGGCACCCGACATACCTGCGTTGTCGTTTTCCGCCGGGCACTCTTTGGGCCGGCGCAGCACGCAGAAACACCTAGAATGAAGATAAGCGCCTTTTTGTCATTGTCCGCGACCTACATTGAAGATGCACAATCTTCTTTCAATTCCGGCCGAACGGAAGGAGATATCTGCTCAAAACTTTCTGTGCAGGTGCAGACAGTGGCACCCGACATGCCTGCGTTGTCGTTTTCCGCCGGGCACTCTTTGGGCCGGCGCAGCACGCAGAAACACCTAGATTGAAGATAAGCGCCTTTTGCCATTGACCGCGACGAACATAGAAGATGCACAAACGTCTTGCAATTCCGGCCGAATGGAAGGAGATATCTGCTCAAAACTTTCTGTGCAGGTGCAGACAGTGGCACTCGACATGCCTGCGTTGTCGTTTTCCGCCGGGCACTCTTTGGGCCGGCGCAGCACGCAGAAACACCTAGATTGAAGATAAGCGCCTTTTGCCATTGACCGCGACGAACATAGAAGATGCACAAACGTCTTGCAATTCCGGCCGAATGGAAGGAGATATCTGCTCAAAACTTTCTGTGCAGGTGCAGACAGTGGCACCCGACATGTCTGCGTTGTCGTTTTCCGCCGGGCACTCTTTGGGCCGGCGCAGCACGCAGAAACACCTAGATTGAAGATAAGCGCCATTTGCCATTGACCGCGACGAATATAGAAGATGCACAAACGTCTTGCAATTCCGGCCGAATGGAAGGAGATATCTGCTCAAAACTTTCTGTGCAGGTGTAGACAGTGGCACCCGACATGCCTGCGTTGTCGTTTTCCGCCGGGCACTCTTTGGGCCGGAGCAGCACGCAGAAACACCTAGATTGAAGATAAGCTCCTTTTGTCATTGACCGCGACGAACATAGAAGATGCACAAACTTCTTGCAATTCCGGCCGAATGGAAGGAGATATCTGCTCAAAACTTTCTGTGCAGGTGTAGACAGTGGCACCCGACATGCCTGCGTTGTCGTTTTCCGCCGGGCACTCTTTGGGCCGGCGCAGCACGCAGAAACACCTAGATTGAAGATAAGCGCCTTTTTGTCATTGACCGCGACCTACATTGAAGATGCACAATCTTCTTTCAATTCCGGCCGAACGGAAGGAGATATCTGCTCAAAACATTCTGTGCAGGTGCAGACAGTGGCACCCGACATGCCTGCGTTGTCGTTTTCCGCCGGGCACTCTTTGAGCCGGAGCAGCACGCAGAAACACCTACATTGAAGATAAGCGCCTTTTGCCATTGACCGCGACCTACATTGAAGATGCACAATCTTCTTTCAATTCCGGCCGAACGGAAGGAGATATCTGCTCAAAACTTTCTGTGCAAGTGCAGACAGTGGCACCCGACATGCCTGCGTTGTCGTTTTCCGCCGGGCACTCTTTGGGCCGGCGCAGCACGCAGAAACACCTAGATTGAAGATAAGCGCCTTTTGCCATTGACCGCGACCTACATTGCAGATGCACAAACGTCTTGCAATTCCGGCCGAACGAAAGAAGATATCTGCTCAAAACATACTGTGCAGGTGCAGACAGTGGCACCCGACATGCCTGCGTTGTCGTTTTCCGCCGGGCACTCTTTGGGCCGGAGCAGCACGCAGAAACACCTAGATTGAAGATAAGCTCCTTTTGTCATTGACCGCGACCTACATTGAAGATGCACAATCTTCTTTCAATTCCGGCCGAACGGAAGGAGATATCTGCTCAAAACTTTCTGTGCAGGTGCAGACAGTGGCACCCGACATGCCTGCGTTGTCGTTTTCCGCCGGGCACTCTTTGGGCCGGAGCAGCACGCAGAAACACCTAGATTGAAGATAAGCTCCTTTTGTCATTGACCGCGACGAACATAGAAGATGCACAAACTTCTTGCAATTCCGGCCGAATGGAAGGAGATATCTGCTCAAAACATTCTGTGCAGGTGCAGACAGTGGCACTCGACATGCCTGCGTTGTCGTTTTCCGCCGGGCACTCTTTGGGCCGGCGCAGCACGCAGAAACACCTAGATTGAAGATAAGCGCCTTTTGCCATTGACCGCGACGAAAATAGAAGATGCACAAACGTCTTGCAATTCCGGCCCAATGGAAGGAGATATCTGCTCAAAACTTTCTGTGCAGGTGCAGACAGTGGCACCCGACATGCCTGCGTTGTCGTTTTCCGCCGGGCACTCTTTGGGCCGGAGCAGCACGCAGAAACACCTAGATTGAAGATAAGCGCCTTTTTGTCATTGACCGCGACCTACATTGCAGATGCACAAACGTCTTGCAATTCCGGCCGAATGGAAGGAGATATCTGCTCAAAACATTCTGTGCAGGTGCAGACAGTGGCACTCGACATGCCTGCGTTGTCGATTTCTGCCGGGCACTCTTTGGGCCGGCGCAGCACGCAGAAACACCTAGATTGAAGATAAGCGCCTTTTTGTCATTGACCGCGACCTACATTGAAGATGCACAATCTTCTTTCAATTCCGGCCGAACGGAAGGAGATATCTGCTCAAAACATTCTGTGCAGGTGCAGACAGTGGCACCCGACATGCCTGCGTTGTCGTTTTCCGCCGGGCACTCTTTGAGCCGGAGCAGCACGCAGAAACACCTACATTGAAGATAAGCGCCTTTTGCGATTGACCGCGACAAACATAGAAGATGCACAATCTTCTTTCAATTACGGCCGAACGGAAGGAGATATCTGCTCAAAACTTTCTGTGCAGGTGCAGACAGTGGCACCCGACATGCCTGCGTTGTCGTTTTCCGCCGGGCACTCTTTGGGCCGGCGCAGCACGCAGAAACACCTAGATTGAAGATAAGCGCCTTTTTGTTATTGACCGCGACCTACATTGAAGATGCACAATCTTCTTTCAATTCCGGCCGAACGGAAGGAGATATCTGCTCAAAACTTTCTGTGCAGGTGCAGACAGTGGCACTCGACATGCCTGCGTTGTCGTTTTCCGCCGGGCACTCTTTGGGCCGGCGCAGCACGCAGAAACACCTAGATTGAAGATAAGCGCCTTTTGCCATTGACCGCGACGAACATAGAAGATGCACAAACGTCTTGCAATTCCGGCCGAATGGAAGGAGATATCTGCTCAAAACTTTCTGTGCAGGTGCAGACAGTGGCACCCGACATGCCTGCGTTGTCGTTTTCCGCCGGGCACTCTTTGGGCCGGAGCAGCACGCAGAAACACCTAGATTGAAGATAAGCTCCTTTTGTCATTGACCGCGACGAACATAGAAGATGCACAAACTTCTTGCAATTCCGGCCGAATGGAAGGAGATATCTGCTCAAAACTTTCTGTGCAGGTGTAGACAGTGGCACCCGACATGCCTGCGTTGTCGTTTTCCGCCGGGCACTCTTTGGGCCGGCGCAGCACGCAGAAACACCTAGATTGAAGATAAGCGCCTTTTTGTCTTTGACCGCGACCTACATTGAAGATGCACAATCTTCTTTCAATTCCGGCCGAACGGAAGAAGATATCTGCTCAAAACATTCTGTGCAGGTGCAGACAGTGGCACCCGACATGCCTGCGTTGTCGTTTTCGGCCGGGCAGTCTTTGGGCCGGCGCAGAATGCAGAAACACCTAGATTGAAGATAAGCGCCTTTTTGTCATTGACCGCGACCTACATTGAAGATGCACAAACTTCTTTCAATTCCGGCCGAACGGAAGGAGATATCTGCTCAAAACTTTCTGTGCAGGTGCAGACAGTGGCACTCGACATGCCTGCGTTGTCGTTTTCCGCCGGGCACTCTTTGGGCCGGCGCAGCACGCAGAAACACCTAGATTGAAGATAAGCGCCTTTTGCCATTGACCGCAACGAAAATAGAAGATGCACAAACGTCTTGCAATTCCGGCCGAATGGAAGGAGATATCTGCTCAAAACTTTCTGTGCAGGTGCAGACAGTGGCACCCGACATGCCTGCGTTGTCGTTTTCCGCCGGGCACTCTTTGGGCCGGAGCAGCACGCAGAAACACCTAGATTGAAGATAAGCGCCTTTTTGTCATTGACCGCGACGAACATTGCAGATGCACAAACGTCTTGCAATTTCGGCCGAACGAAAGAAGATATCTGCTCAAAACATACTGTGCAGGTGCAGACAGTGGCACCCGACATGCCTGCGTTGTCGTTTTCCGCCGGGCACTCTTTGGGCCGGCGCAGCACGCAGAAACACCTAGATTGAAGATAAGCGCATTTTTGTCATTGTCCGCGACCTACATTGAAGATGCACAATCTTCTTTCAATTCCGGCTGAACGGAAGGAGATATCTGCTCAAAACTTTCTGTGCAGATGCAGACAGTGGCACCCGACATGCCTGCGTTGTCGTTTTCCGCCGGGCACTCTTTGGGCCGGCGCAGCACGCAGAAACACCTAGATTGAAGATAAGCGCCTTTTGCCATTGACCGCGACGAATATAGAAGATGCACAAACGTCTTGCAATTCCGGCCGAATGGAAGGAGATATCTGCTCAAAACTTTCTGTGCAGGTGCAGACAGTGGCACTCGACATGCCTGCGTTGTCGTTTTCCGCCGGGCACTCTTTGGGCCGGCGCAGCACGCAGAAACACCTAGATTGAAGATAAGCGCCTTTTTGTCATTGACCGCGACCTACATTGCAGATGCACAAACGTCTTGCAATTCCGGCCGAACGAAAGAAGATATCTGCTCAAAACATACTGTGCAGGTGCAGACAGTGGCACCCGACATGCCTGCGTTGTCGTTTTCCGCCGGGCACTCTTTGGGCCGGCGCAGCACGCAGAAACACCTAGATTGAAGATAAGCGCCTTTTTGTCATTGACCGCGACCTACATTGAAGATGCACAATCTTCTTTCAATTCCGGCCGAACGGAAGGAGATATCTGCTCAAAACATTCTGTGCAGGTGCAGACAGTGGCACCCGACATGCCTGCGTTGTCGTTTTCCGCCGGGCACTCTTTGAGCCGGAGCAGCACGCAGAAACACCTTCATTGAAGATAAGCGCCTTTTGCGATTGACCGCGACAAACATAGAAGATGCACAATCTTCTTTCAATTACGGCCGAACGGAAGGAGATATCTGCTCAAAACTTTCTGTGCAGGTGCAGACAGTGGCACCCGACATGCCTGCGTTGTCGTTTTCCGCCGGGCACTCTTTGGGCCGGCGCAGCACGCAGAAACACCTAGATTGAAGATAAGCGCCTTTTTGTTATTGACCGCGACCTACATTGAAGATGCACAATCTTCTTTCAATTCCGGCCGAACGGAAGGAGATATCTGCTCAAAACTTTCTGTGCAGGTGCAGACAGTGGCACTCGACATGCCTGCGTTGTCGTTTTCCGCCGGGCACTCTTTGGGCCGGCGCAGCACGCAGAAACACCTAGATTGAAGATAAGCGCCTTTTGCCATTGACCGCGACGAACATAGAAGATGCACAAACGTCTTGCAATTCCGGCCGAATGGAAGGAGATATCTGCTCAAAACTTTCTGTGCAGGTGCAGACAGTGGCACCCGACATGCCTGCGTTGTCGTTTTCCGCCGGGCACTCTTTGGGCCGGAGCAGCACGCAGAAACACCTAGATTGAAGATAAGCTCCTTTTGTCATTGACCGCGACGAACATAGAAGATGCACAAACTTCTTGCAATTCCGGCCGAAGGGAAGGAGATATCTGCTCAAAACTTTCTGTGCAGGTGTAGACAGTGGCACCCGACATGCCTGCGTTGTCGTTTTCCGCCGGGCACTCTTTGGGCCGGCGCAGCACGCAGAAACACCTAGATTGAAGATAAGCGCCTTTTTGTCATTGACCGCGACCTACATTGAAGATGCACAATCTTCTTTCAATTCCGGCCGAACGGAAGGAGATATTTGCTCAAAACATTCTGTGCAGGTGCAGACAGTGGCACCCGACATGCCTGCGTTGTCGTTTTCCGCCGGGCAGTCTTTGGGCCGGCGCAGCACGCAGAAACACCTAGATTGAAGATAAGCGCCTTTTTGTCATTGACCGCGACCTACATTGAAGATGCACAATCTTCTTTCAATTCCGGCCGAACGGAAGGAGATATCTGCTCAAAACTTTCTGTGCAGGTGCAGACAGTGGCACTCGACATGCCTGCGTTGTCGTTTTCCGCCGGGCACTCTTTGGGCCGGCGCAGCACGCAGAAACACCTAGATTGAAGATAAGCGCCTTTTGCCATTGACCGCGACGAAAATAGAAGATGCACAAACGTCTTGCAATTCCGGCCGAATGGAAGGAGATATCTGCTCAAAACTTTCTGTGCAGGTGCAGACAGTGGCACCCGACATGCCTGCGTTGTCGTTTTCCGCCGGGCACTCTTTGGGCCGGAGCAGCACGCAGAAACACCTAGATTGAAGATAAGCGCCTTTTTGTCATTGACCGCGACCTACATTGCAGATGCACAAACGTCTTGCAATTCCGGCCGAACGAAAGAAGATATCTGCTCAAAACATACTGTGCAGGTGCAGACAGTGGCACCCGACATGCCTGCGTTGTCGTTTTCCGCCGGGCACTCTTTGGGCCGGCGCAGCACGCAGAAACACCTAGATTGCAGGTAAGGGCTTTTTGACATTGACCGCGACCAATATTGAAGATGCACAAACGTCTTGCAATTCTGGCCGAACGAAAGAAGATATCTGCTCAAACCTTTCTGTGCAGGTGCAGACAGTGGCACCCGACATGGCTGCGTTGTCGTTTTCCGCCGGGCAGTCTTGGGGCCGGCGCAGCACGCAGAAACACCTAGATTGAAGATAAGCGCCTTTTTGTCATTGACCGCGACCTACATTGAAGATGCACAATCTTCTTTCAATTCCGGCCGAACGGAAGGAGATATCTGCTCAAAACTTTCTGTGCAGGTGCAGACAGTGGCACTCGACATGCCTGCGTTGTCGTTTTCCGCCGGGCACTCTTTGGGCCGGCGCAGCACGCAGAAACACCTAGATTGAAGATAAGCGCCTTTTTGTTATTGACCGCGACCTACATTGAAGATGCACAATCTTCTTTCAATTCCGGCCGAACGGAAGGAGATATCTGCTCAAAACTTTCTGTGCAGGTGCAGACAGTGGCACTCGACATGCCTGCGTTGTCGTTTTCCGCCGGGCACTCTTTGGGCCGGAGCAGCACGCAGAAACACCTAGATTGAAGATAAGCGCCTTTTGCCATTGACCGCGACGAACATAGAAGATGCACAAACGTCTTGCAATTCCGGCCGAATGGAAGGAGATATCTGCTCAAAACTTTCTGTGCAGGTGCAGACAGTGGCACTCGACATGCCTGCGTTGTCGTTTTCCGCCGGGCACTCTTTGGGCCGGCGCAGCACGCAGAAACACCTAGATTGAAGATAAGCGCCTTTTGCCATTGACCGCGACGAACATAGAAGATGCACAAACGTCTTGCAATTCCGGCCGAATGGAAGGAGATATCTGCTCAAAACTTTCTGTGCAGGTGCAGACAGTGGCACCCGACATGCCTGCGTTGTCGTTTTCCGCCGGGCACTCTATGGGCCGGAGCAGCACGCAGAAACACCTAGATTGAAGATAAGCTCCTTTTGTCATTGACCGCGACGAACATAGAAGATGCACAAACTTCTTGCAATTCCGGCCGAATGGAAGGAGATATCTGCTCAAAACTTTCTGTGCAGGTGTAGACAGTGGCACCCGACATGCCTGCGTTGTCGTTTTCCGCCGGGCACTCTTTGGGCCGGCGCAGCACGCAGAAACACCTAGATTGAAGATAAGCGCCTTTTTGTCATTGACCGCGACCTACATTGAAGATGCACAATCTTCTTTCAATTCCGGCCGAACGGAAGGAGATATCTGCTCAAAACATTCTGTGCAGGTGCAGACAGTGGCACCCGACATGCCTGCGTTGTCGTTTTCCGCCGGGCAGTCTTTGGGCCGGCGCAGAACGCAGAAACACCTAGATTGAAGATAAGCGCCTTTTTGTCATTGACCGCGACCTACATTGAAGATGCACAATCTTCTTTCAATTCCCTCCGAACGGAAGGAGATATCTGCTCAAAACTTTCTGTGCAGGTGCAGACAGTGGCACTCGACATGCCTGCGTTGTCGTTTTCCGCCGGGCACTCTTTGGGCCGGCGCAGCACGCAGAAACACCTAGATTGAAGATAAGCGCCTTTTGCCATTGACCGCGACGAAAATAGAAGATGCACAAACGTCTTGCAATTCCGGCCGAATGGAAGGAGATATCTGCTCAAAACTTTCTGTGCAGGTGCAGACAGTGGCACCCGACATGCCTGCGTTGTCGTTTTCCGCCGGGCACTCTTTGGGCCGGAGCAGCATGCAGAAACACCTAGATTGAAGATAAGCGCCTTTTTGTCATTGACCGCGACCTACATTGAAGATGCACAATCTTCTTTCAATTCCGGCCGAACGGAAGGAGATATCTGCTCAAAACATTCTGTGCAGGTGCAGACAGTGGCACCCGACATGCCTGCGTTGTCGTTTTCCGCCGCGCACTCTTTGAGCCGGAGCAGCACGCAGAAACACCTACATTGAAGATAAGCGCCTTTTGCCATTGACCGCGACAAACATAGAAGATGCACAATCTTCTTTCAATTACGGCCGAACGGAAGGAGATATCTGCTCAAAACTTTCTGTGCAGGTGCAGACAGTGGCACCCGACATGCCTGCGTTGTCGTTTTCCGCCGGGCACTCTTTGGGCCGGCGCAGCACGCAGAAACACCTAGATTGAAGATAAGCGCCTTTTTGTTATTGACCGCGACCTACATTGAAGATGCACAATCTTCTTTCAATTCCGGCCGAACGGAAGGAGATATCTGCTCAAATCTTTCTGTGCAGGTGCAGACAGTGGCACCCGACATGCCTGCGTTGTCGTTTTCCGCCGGGCACTCTTTGGGCCGGAGCAGCACGCAGAAACACCTAGATTGAAGATAAGCGCCTTTTGTCATTGACCGCGACGAACATAGAAGATGCACAAACTTCTTGCAATTCCGGCCGAATGGAAGGAGATATCTGCTCAAAACTTTCTGTGCAGGTGCTGACAGTGGCACCCGACATGCCTGCGTTGTCGTTTTCCGCCGGGCACTCTTTGGACCGGCGCAGCACGCAGAAACACCTAGATTGAAGATAAGCGCCTTTTGCCATTGACCGCGACGAACATAGAAGATGCACAAACTTCTTGCAATTCCGGCCGAAAGGAAGGAGATATCTGCTCAAAATTTTCTGTGCAGGTGCAGACAGTGACACCGGACATGCCTGCGTTGTCGTTTTCAGTCGGGCACTCTTTGGGCCGGCGCCGAACGCAGAAACACCTAGATTGCAGATAAGGGCTTTTTGACATTGACCGCGACCAATATTGAAGATGCACAAACGTCTTGCAATTCCGGCCGAACGAAAGAAGAGATCTGCTCAAAACTTTCTGTGCAGGTGCAGACAGTGGCACCCGACATTCCTGCGTTGTCGTTTTCCGCCGGGCACTCTTTGGGCCGGCGCAGCATGCAGAAACACCTAAATTGAAGATAAGCGCCTTTTGCCATTGACCGCGACGAACATAGAAGATGCACAAACGTCTTGCAATTCCGGCCGAATGGAAGGAGATATCTGCTCAAACTTTTCTGTGCAGGTGGAGACAGTGGCACCCGACATGCCTGCGTTGTCGTTTTCAGCCGGGCACTCTTTGGGCCGGCGCAGCACGCAGAAACACCTAGATTGCAGGTAAGGGCTTTTTGACATTGACCGCGACCAATATTGAAGATGCACAAACGTCTTGCAATTCCGGCCGAACGAAAGAAGATATCTGCTCAAACCTTTCTGTGCAGGTGCAGACAGTGGCACCCGACATGGCTGCGTTGTCGTTTTCCGCCGGGCAGTCTTGGGGCCGGCGCAGCACGCAGAAACACCTAGATTGAAGATAAGCGCCTTTTTGTCATTGACCTCGACCTACATTGAAGATGCACAATCTTCTTTCAATTCCGACCGAACGGAAGGAGATATCTGCTCAAAACTTTCTGTGCAGGTGCAGACAGTGGCACTCGACATGCCTGCGTTGTCGTTTTCCGCCGGGCACTCTTTGGGCCGGCGCAGCACGCAGAAACACCTAGATTGAAGATAAGCGCCTTTTGCCATTGACCGCGACGAACATAGAAGATGCACAAACGTCTTGCAATTCCGGCCGAATGGAAGGAGATATCTGCTCAAAACTTTCTGTGCAGGTGCAGACAGTGGCACCCGACATGCCTGCGTTGTCGTTTTCCGCCGGGCACTCTTTGGGCCGGAGCAGCACGCAGAAACACCTAGATTGAAGATAAGCGCCTTTTGCCATTGACCGCGACGAACATAGAAGATGCACAAACGTCTTGCAATTCCGGACGAATGGAAGGTGATATCTGCTCAAACCTTTCTGTGCAGGTGCAGACAGTGGCACCCGACATGCCTGCATTGTCGTTTTCAGCCGGGCACTCTTTGGGCCGGCGCAGCACGCAGAAACACCTAGATTGCAGATAAGGGCTTTTTGACATTGACCGCGACCAATATTGAAGATGCACGAACGTCTTGCAATTCCGGCCGAACGAAAGAAGATATCTGCTTAAAACTTTCTGTGCAGGTGCAGACAGTGGCACCCGACATGCCTGCGTTGTCGTTTTCCGCCGGGCACTCTTTGGCCGGAGCAGCACGCAGAAACACCTAGATTGAAGATAAGCTCCTTTTGTCATTGACCGCGACGAACATAGAAGATGCACAAACTTCTTGCAATTCCGGCCGAATGGAAGGAGATATCTGCTCAAACTTTCTGTGCAGGTGTAGACAGTGGCACCCGACATGCCTGCGTTGTCGTTTTCCGCCGGGCACTCTTTGGGCCGGCGCAGCACGCAGAAACACCTAGATTGAAGATAAGCGCCTTTTTGTCATTGACCGCGACCTACATTGAAGATGCACAATCTTCTTTCAATTCCGGCCGAACGGAAGGAGATATCTGCTCAAAACTTTCTGTGCAGGTGCAGACAGTGGCACCCGACATGCCTGCGTTGTCGTTTTCCGCCGGGCACTCTTTGGGCCGGCGCAGCACGCAGAAACACCTAGATTGAAGATAAGCGCCTTTTGCCACTGACCGCGACGAACATAGAAGATGCACAAACGTCTTGCAATTCCGGCCGAATGGAAGGAGATATCTGCTCAAAACTTTCTGTGCAGGTGTAGACAGTGGCACCCGACATGCCTGCGTTGTCGTTTTCCGCCGGGCACTCTTTGGGCCGGCGCAGCACGCAGAAACACCTAGATTGAAGATAAGCGCCTTTTTGTCATTGACCGCGACCTACATTGAAGATGCACAATCTTCTTTCAATTCCGGCCGAACGGAAGGAGATATCTGCTCAAAACGTTCTGTGCAGGTGCAGACAGTGGCACCCGACATGCCTGCGTTGTCGTTTTCCGCCGGGCACTCTTTGGGCCGGCGCAGCACGCAGAAACACCTAGATTGAAGATAAGCGCCTTTTGCCACTGACCGCGACGAACATAGAAGATGCACAAACGTCTTGCAATTCCGGCCGAATGGAAGGAGATATCTGCTCAAAACTTTCTGTGCAGGTGTAGACAGTGGCACCCGACATGCCTGCGTTGTCGTTTTCCGCCGGGCACTCTTTGGGCCGGCGCAGCACGCAGAAACACCTAGATTGAAGATAAGCGCCTTTTTGTCATTGACCGCGACCTACATTGAAGATGCACAATCTTCTTTCAATTCCGGCCGAACGGAAGGAGATATCTGCTCAAAACGTTCTGTGCAGGTGCAGACAGTGGCACCCGACATGCCTGCGTTGTCGTTTTCCGCCGGGCACTCTTTGAGCCGGAGCAGCACGCAGAAACACCTACATTGAAGATAAGCGCCTTTTGCCATTGACCGCGACAAACATAGAAGATGCACAATCTTCTTTCAATTACGGCCGAACGGAAGGAGATATCTGCTCAAAACTTTCTGTGCAGGTGCAGACAGTGGCACCCGACTTGCCTGCGTTGTCGTTTTCCGCCGGGCACTCTTTGGGCCGGCCCAGCACGCAGAAACACCTAGATTGAAGATAAGCGCCTTTTTGTTATTGACCGCGACCTACATTGAAGATGCACAATCTTCTTTCAATTCCGGCCGAACGGAAGGAGATATCTGCTCAAAACTTTCTGTGCAGGTGCAGACAGTGGCACCCGACATGCCTGCGTTGTCGTTTTCCGCCGGGCACTCTTTGGGCCGGCGCAGCACGCAGAAACACCTAGATTGAAGATAAGCGCCTTTTTGTTATTGACCGCGACCTACATTGAAGATGCACAATCTTCTTTCAATTCCGGCCGAACGGAAGGAGATATCTGCTCAAAACTTTCTGTGCAGGTGCAGACAGTGGCACTCGACATGCCTGCGTTGTCGTTTTCCGCCGGGCACTCTTTGGGCCGGCGCAGCACGCAGAAACACCTAGATTGAAGATAAGCGCCTTTTGCCGTTGACCGCGACGAACATAGAAGATGCACAAACGTCTTGCAATTCCGGCCGAATGGAAGGAGATATCTGCTCAAAACTTTCTGTGCAGATGCAGACAGTGGCACCCGACATGCCTGCATTGTCGTTTTCAGCCTGGCACTCTTTGGGCCGGCGCAGCACGCAGAAACACCTAGATTGCAGATAAGGGCTTTTTGACATTGACCGCGACCAATATTGAAGATGCACGAACGTCTTGCAATTCCGGCCGAACGAAAGAAGATATCTGCTTAAAACTTTCTGTGCAGGTGCAGACAGTGGCACCCGACATGCCTGCGTTGTCGTTTTCCGCCGGGCACTCTTTGGGCCGGAGCAGCACGCAGAAACACCTAGATTGAAGATAAGCTCCTTTTGTCATTGACCGCGACGAACATAGAAGATGCACAAACTTCTTGCAATTCCGGCCGAATGGAAGGAGATATCTGCTCAAAACTTTCTGTGCAGGTGTAGACAGTGGCACCCGACATGCCTGCGTTGTCGTTTTCCGCCGGGCACTCTTTGGGCCGGCGCAGCACGCAGAAACACCTAGATTGAAGATAAGCGCCTTTTGCCATTGACCGCGACGAAAATAGAAGATGCACAAACGTCTTGCAATTCCGGCCGAATGGAAGGAGATATCTGCTCAAAACTTTCTGTGCAGGTGCAGACAGTGGCACCCGACATGCCTGCGTTGTCGTTTTCCGCCGGGCACTCTTTGGGCCGGAGCAGCACACAGAAACACCTAGATTGAAGATAAGCGCCTTTTTGTCATTGACCGCGACCTACATTGCAGATGCACAAACGTCTTGCAATTCCGGCCGAACGAAAGAAGATATCTGCTCAAAACATACTGTGCAGGTGCAGACAGTGGCACCCGACATGCCTGCGTTGTCGTTTTCCGCCGGGCACTCTTTGGGCCGGCGCAGCACGCAAAAACACCTAGATTGAAGATAAGCGCCTTTTTGTCATTGACCGCGACCTACATTGAAGATGCACAATCTTCTTTCAATTCCGGCCGAACAGAAGGAGATATCTGCTCAAAACTTTCTGTGCAGGTGCAGACAGTGGCACTCGACATGCCTGCGTTGTCGTTATCCGCCGGGCACTCTTTGGGCCGGCGCAGCACGCAGAAACACCTAGATTGAAGATAAGCGCCTTTTGCCATTGACCGCGACGAAAATAGAAGATGCACAAACGTCTTGCAATTCCGGCCGAATGGAAGGAGATATCTGCTCAAAACTTTCTGTGCAGGTGCAGACAGTGGCACCCGACATGCCTGCGTTGTCGTTTTCCGCCGGGCACTCTTTGGGCCGGCGCAGCACGCAGAAACACCTAGATTGAAGATAAGCGCCTTTTTGTTATTGACCGCGACCTACATTGAAGATGCACAATCTTCTTTCAATTCCGGCCGAACGGAAGGAGATATCTGCTCAAAACTTTCTGTGCAGGTGCAGACAGTGGCACTCGACATGCCTGCGTTGTCGTTTTCCGCCGGGCACTCTTTGGGCCGGCGCAGCACGCAGAAACACCTAGATTGAAGATAAGCGCCTTTTTGTCATTGACCGCGACGAACATTGCAGATGCACAAACGTCTTGCAATTCCGGCCGAACGAAAGAAGATATCTGCTCAAAACATACTGTGCAGGTGCAGACAGTGGCACCCGACATACCTGCGTTGTCGTTTTCCGCCGGGCACTCTTTGGGCCGGCGCAGCACGCAGAAACACCTAGAATGAAGATAAGCGCCTTTTTGTCATTGTCCGCGACCTACATTGAAGATGCACAATCTTCTTTCAATTCCGGCCGAACGGAAGGAGATATCTGCTCAAAACTTTCTGTGCAGGTGCAGACAGTGGCACCCGACATGCCTGCGTTGTCGTTTTCCGCCGGGCACTCTTTGGGCCGGCGCAGCACGCAGAAACACCTAGATTGAAGATAAGCGCCTTTTGCCATTGACCGCGACGAACATAGAAGATGCACAAACGTCTTGCAATTCCGGCCGAATGGAAGGAGATATCTGCTCAAAACTTTCTGTGCAGGTGCAGACAGTGGCACTCGACATGCCTGCGTTGTCGTTTTCCGCCGGGCACTCTTTGGGCCGGCGCAGCACGCAGAAACACCTAGATTGAAGATAAGCGCCTTTTGCCATTGACCGCGACGAACATAGAAGATGCACAAACGTCTTGCAATTCCGGCCGAATGGAAGGAGATATCTGCTCAAAACTTTCTGTGCAGGTGCAGACAGTGGCACCCGACATGCCTGCGTTGTCGTTTTCCGCCGGGCACTCTTTGGGCCGGCGCAGCACGCAGAAACACCTAGATTGAAGATAAGCGCCTTTTGCCATTGACCGCGACGAATATAGAAGATGCACAAACGTCTTGCAATTCCGGCCGAATGGAAGGAGATATCTGCTCAAAACTTTCTGTGCAGGTGTAGACAGTGGCACCCGACATGCCTGCGTTGTCGTTTTCCGCCGGGCACTCTTTGGGCCGGAGCAGCACGCAGAAACACCTAGATTGAAGATAAGCTCCTTTTGTCATTGACCGCGACGAACATAGAAGATGCACAAACTTCTTGCAATTCCGGCCGAATGGAAGGAGATATCTGCTCAAAACTTTCTGTGCAGGTGTAGACAGTGGCACCCGACATGCCTGCGTTGTCGTTTTCCGCCGGGCACTCTTTGGGCCGGCGCAGCACGCAGAAACACCTAGATTGAAGATAAGCGCCTTTTTGTCATTGACCGCGACCTACATTGAAGATGCACAATCTTCTTTCAATTCCGGCCGAACGGAAGGAGATATCTGCTCAAAACATTCTGTGCAGGTGCAGACAGTGGCACCCGACATGCCTGCGTTGTCGTTTTCCGCCGGGCACTCTTTGAGCCGGAGCAGCACGCAGAAACACCTACATTGAAGATAAGCGCCTTTTGCCATTGACCGCGACCTACATTGAAGATGCACAATCTTCTTTCAATTCCGGCCGAACGGAAGGAGATATCTGCTCAAAACTTTCTGTGCAAGTGCAGACAGTGGCACCCGACATGCCTGCGTTGTCGTTTTCCGCCGGGCACTCTTTGGGCCGGCGCAGCACGCAGAAACACCTAGATTGAAGATAAGCGCCTTTTGCCATTGACCGCGACCTACATTGCAGATGCACAAACGTCTTGCAATTCCGGCCGAACGAAAGAAGATATCTGCTCAAAACATACTGTGCAGGTGCAGACAGTGGCACCCGACATGCCTGCGTTGTCGTTTTCCGCCGGGCACTCTTTGGGCCGGAGCAGCATGCAGAAACACCTAGATTGAAGATAAGCGCCTTTTTGTCATTGACCGCGACCTACATTGCAGATGCACAAACGTCTTGCAATTCCGGCCGAACGAAAGAAGATATCTGCTCAAAACATACTGTGCAGGTGCAGACAGTGGCACCCGACATGCCTGCTTTGTCGTTTTCCGCCGGGCACTCTTTGGGCCGGCGCAGCACGCAGAAACACCTAGATTGAAGATAAGCGCCTTTTTGTCATTGACCGCGACCTACATTGAAGATGCACAATCTTCTTTCAATTCCGGCCGAACGGAAGGAGATATCTGCTCAAAACTTTCTGTGCAGGTGCAGACAGTGGCACCCGACATGCCTGCGTTGTCGTTTTCCGCCGGGCACTCTTTGGGCCGGCGCAGCACGCAGAAACACCTAGATTGAAGATAAGCGCCTTTTGCCATTGACCGCGACCTACATTGAAGATGCACAATCTTCTTTCAATTCCGGCCGAACGGAAGGAGATATCTGCTCAAAACTTTCTGTGCAAGTGCAGACAGTGGCACCCGACATGCCTGCGTTGTCGTTTTCCGCCGGGCACTCTTTGGGCCGGCGCAGCACGCAGAAACACCTAGATTGAAGATAAGCGCCTTTTGCCATTGACCGCGACCTACATTGCAGATGCACAAACGTCTTGCAATTCCGGCCGAACGAAAGAAGATATCTGCTCAAAACATACTGTGCAGGTGCAGACAGTGGCACCCGACATGCCTGCGTTGTCGTTTTCCGCCGGGCACTCTTTGGGCCGGCGCAGCACGCAGAAACACCTAGATTGAAGATAAGCGCCTTTTTGTCATTGACCGCGACCTACATTGAAGATGCACAATCTTCTTTCAATTCCGGCCGAACGGAAGGAGATATCTGCTCAAAACTTTCTGTGCAGGTGCAGACAGTGGCACCCGACATGCCTGCGTTGTCGTTTTCCGCCGGGCACTCTTTGGGCCGGAGCAGCACGCAGAAACACCTAGATTGAAGATAAGCTCCTTTTGTCATTGACCGCGACGAACATAGAAGATGCACAAACTTCTTGCAATTCCGGCCGAATGGAAGGAGATATCTGCTCAAAACATTCTGTGCAGGTGCAGACAGTGGCACTCGACATGCCTGCGTTGTCGTTTTCCGCCGGGCACTCTTTGGGCCGGCGCAGCACGCAGAAACACCTAGATTGAAGATAAGCGCCTTTTGCCATTGACCGCGACGAAAATAGAAGATGCACAAACGTCTTGCAATTCCGGCCCAATGGAAGGAGATATCTGCTCAAAACTTTCTGTGCAGGTGCAGACAGTGGCACCCGACATGCCTGCGTTGTCGTTTTCCGCCGGGCACTCTTTGGGCCGGAGCAGCACGCAGAAACACCTAGATTGAAGATAAGCGCCTTTTTGTCATTGACCGCGACCTACATTGCAGATGCACAAACGTCTTGCAATTCCGGCCGAACGAAAGAAGATATCTGCTCAAAACATTCTGTGCAGGTGCAGACAGTGGCACCCGACATGCCTGCGTTGTCGTTTTCCGCCGGGCACTCTTTGGGCCGGCGCAGCACGCAGAAACACCTAGATTGAAGATAAGCGCCTTTTGCCATTGACCGCGACGAACATAGAAGATGCACAAACGTCTTGCAATTCCGGCCGAATGGAAGGAGATATCTGCTCAAAACTTTCTGTGCAGGTGTAGACAGTGGCACCCGACATGCCTGCGTTGTCGTTTTCCGCCGGGCACTCTTTGGGCCGGCGCAGCACGCAGAAACACCTAGATTGAAGATAAGCGCCTTTTTGTCATTGACCGCGACCTACATTGAAGATGCACAATCTTCTTTCAATTCCGGCCAACGGAAGGAGATATCTGCTCAAAACATTCTGTGCAGGTGCAGACAGTGGCACCCGACATGCCTGCGTTGTCGTTTTCCGCCGGGCACTCTTTGAGCCGGAGCAGCACGCAGAAACACCTACATTGAAGATAAGCGCCTTTTGCCATTGACCGCGACAAACATAGAAGATGCACAATCTTCTTTCAATTACGGCCGAACGGAAGGAGATATCTGCTCAAAACTTTCTGTGCAGGTGCAGACAGTGGCACCCGACATGCCTGCGTTGTCGTTTTCCGCCGGGCACTCTTTGGGCCGGCGCAGCACGCAGAAACACCTAGATTGAAGATAAGCGCCTTTTTGTTATTGACCGCGACCTACATTGAAGATGCACAATCTTCTTTCAATTCCGGCCGAACGGAAGGAGATATCTGCTCAAAACTTTCTGTGCAGGTGCAGACAGTGGCACTCGACATGCCTGCGTTGTCGTTTTCCGCCGGGCACTCTTTGGGCCGGCGCAGCACGCAGAAACACCTAGATTGAAGATAAGCGCCTTTTGCCATTGACCGCGACGAACATAGAAGATGCACAAACGTCTTGCAATTCCGGCCGAATGGAAGGAGATATCTGCTCAAAACTTTCTGTGCAGGTGCAGACAGTGACACCCGACATGCCTGCGTTGTCGTTTTCCGCCGGGCACTCTTTGGGCCGGAGCAGCACGCAGAAACACCTAGATTGAAGATAAGCGCCTTTTGCCATTGACCGCGACGAACATAGAAGATGCACAAACGTCTTGCAATTCCGGCCGAATGGAAGGAGATATCTGCTCAAACCTTTCTGTGCAGGTGCAGACAGTGGCACCCGACATGCCTGCGTTGTCGTTTTCCGCCGGGCACTCTTTGGGCCGGAGCAGCACGCAGAAACACCTAGATTGAAGATAAGCTCCTTTTGTCATTGACCGCGACGAACATAGAAGATGCACAAACTTCTTGCAATTCCGGCCGAATGGAAGGAGATATCTGCTCAAAACTTTCTGTGCAGGTGTAGACAGTGGCACCCGACATGCCTGCGTTGTCGTTTTCCGCCGGGCATTCTTTGGGCCGGCGCAGCACGCAGAAACACCTAGATTGAAGATAAGCGCCTTTTTGTCATTGACCGCGACCTACATTGAAGATGCACAATCTTCTTTCAATTACGGCCGAACGGAAGGAGATATTTGCTCAAAACATTCTGTGCAGGTGCAGACAGTGGCACCCGACATGCCTGCGTTGTCGTTTTCCGCCGGGCAGTCTTTGGGCCGGCGCAGCACGCAGAAACACCTAGATTGAAGATAAGCGCCTTTTTGTCATTGACCGCGACCTACATTGAAGATGCACAATCTTCTTTCAATTCCGGCCGAACGGAAGGAGATATCTGCTCAAAACTTTCTGTGCAGGTGCAGACAGTGGCACTCGACATGCCTGCGTTGTCGTTTTCCGCCGGGCACTCTTTGGGCCGGCGCAGCACGCAGAAACACCTAGATTGAAGATAAGCGCCTTTTTGTCATTGACCGCGACCTACATTGAAGATGCACAATCTTCTTTCAATTCCGGCCGAACGGAAGGAGATATCTGCTCAAAACATTCTGTGCAGGTGCAGACAGTGGCACCCGACATGCCTGCGTTGTCGTTTTCCGCCGGGCACTCTTTGGGCCGGCGCAGCACGCAGAAACACCTAGATTGAAGATAAGCGCCTTTTTGTCATTGACCGCGACCTACATTGAAGATGCACAATCTTCTTTCAATTCCGGCCGAACGGAAGGAGATATCTGCTCAAAACTTTCTGTGCAGGTGCTGACAGTGGCACCCGACATGCCTGCGTTGTCGTTTTCCGCCGGGCACTCTTTGGACCGGCGCAGCACGCAGAAACACCTAGATTGAAGATAAGCGCCTTTTGCCATTGACCGCGACGAACATAGAAGATGCACAAACTTCTTGCAATTCCGGCCGAAAGGAAGGAGATATCTGCTCAAAATTTTCTGTGCAGGTGCAGACAGTGACACCGGACATGCCTGCGTTGTCGTTTTCAGTCGGGCACTCTTTGGGCCGGCGCCGCACGCAGAAACACCTAGATTGCAGATAAGGGCTTTTTGACATTGACCGCGACCAATATTGAAGATGCACAAACGTCTTGCAATTCCGGCCGAACGAAAGAAGAGATCTGCTCAAAACTTTCTGTGCAGGTGCAGACAGTGGCACCCGACATTCCTGCGTTGTCGTTTTCCGCCGGGCACTCTTTGGGCCGGCGCAGCATGCAGAAACACCTAAATTGAAGATAAGCGCCTTTTGCCATTGACCGCGACGAACATAGAAGATGCACAAACGTCTTGCAATTCCGGCCGAATGGAAGGAGATATCTGCTCAAACTTTTCTGTGCAGGTGGAGACAGTGGCACCCGACATGCCTGCGTTGTCGTTTTCAGCCGGGCACTCTTTGGGCCGGCGCAGCACGCAGAAACACCTAGATTGCAGGTAAGGGCTTTTTGACATTGACCGCGACCAATATTGAAGATGCACAAACGTCTTGCAATTCCGGCCGAACGAAAGAAGATATCTGCTCAAACCTTTCTGTGCAGGTGCAGACAGTGGCACCCGACATGGCTGCGTTGTCGTTTTCCGCCGGGCAGTCTTGGGGCCGGCGCAGCACGCAGAAACACCTAGATTGAAGATAAGCGCCTTTTTGTCATTGACCTCGACCTACATTGAAGATGCACAATCTTCTTTCAATTCCGGCCGAACGGAAGGAGATATCTGCTCAAAACTTTCTGTGCAGGTGCAGACAGTGGCACTCGACATGCCTGCGTTGTCGTTTTCCGCCGGGCACTCTTTGGGCCGGCGCAGCACGCAGAAACACCTAGATTGAAGATAAGCGCCTTTTGCCATTGACCGCGACGAACATAGAAGATGCACAAACGTCTTGCAATTCCGGCCGAATGGAAGGAGATATCTGCTCAAACCTTTCTGTGCAGGTGCAGACAGTGGCACCCGACATGCCTGCATTGTCGTTTTCAGCCGGGCACTCTTTGGGCCGGCGCAGCACGCAGAAACACCTAGATTGCAGATAAGGGCTTTTTGACATTGACCGCGACCAATATTGAAGATGCACGAACGTCTTGCAATTCCGGCCGAACGAAAGAAGATATCTGCTTAAAACTTTCTGTGCAGGTGCAGACAGTGGCACCCGACATGCCTGCGTTGTCGTTTTCCGCCGGGCACTCTTTGGGCCGGAGCAGCACGCAGAAACACCTAGATTGAAGATAAGCTCCTTTTGTCATTGACCGCGACGAACATAGAAGATGCACAAACTTCTTGCAATTCCGGCCGAATGGAAGGAGATATCTGCTCAAAACTTTCTGTGCAGGTGTAGACAGTGGCACCCGACATGCCTGCGTTGTCGTTTTCCGCCGGGCACTCTTTGGGCCGGCGCAGCACGCAGAAACACCTAGATTGAAGATAAGCGCCTTTTTGTCATTGACCGCGACCTACATTGAAGATGCACAATCTTCTTTCAATTCCGGCCGAACGGAAGGAGATATTTGCTCAAAACATTCTGTGCAGGTGCAGACAGTGGCACCCGACATGCCTGCGTTGTCGTTTTCCGCCGGGCAGTCTTTGGGCCGGCGCAGCACGCAGAAACACCTAGATTGAAGATAAGCGCCTTTTTGTCATTGACCGCGACCTACATTGAAGATGCACAATCTTCTTTCAATTCCGGCCGAACGGAAGGAGATATCTGCTCAAAACTTTCTGTGCAGGTGCAGACAGTGGCACTCGACATGCCTGCGTTGTCGTTTTCCGCCGGGCACTCTTTGGGCCGGCGCAGCACGCAGAAACACCTAGATTGAAGATAAGCGCCTTTTGCCATTGACCGCGACGAAAATAGAAGATGCACAAACGTCTTGCAATTCCAGCCGAATGGAAGGAGATATCTGCTCAAAACTTTCTGTGCAGGTGCAGACAGTGGCACCCGACATGCCTGCGTTGTCGTTTTCCGCCGGGCACTCTTTGGGCCGGAGCAGCACGCAGAAACACCTAGATTGAAGATAAGCGCCTTTTTGTCATTGACCGCGACCTACATTGCAGATGCACAAACGTCTTGCAATTCCGGCCGAACGAAAGAAGATATCTGCTCAAAACATACTGTGCAGGTGCAGACAGTGGCACCCGACATGCCTGCGTTGTCGTTTTCCGCCGGGCACTCTTTGGGCCGGCGCAGCACGCAGAAACACCTAGATTGCAGGTAAGGGCTTTTTGACATTGACCGCGACCAATATTGAAGATGCACAAACGTCTTGCAATTCTGGCCGAACGAAAGAAGATATCTGCTCAAACCTTTCTGTGCAGGTGCAGACAGTGGCACCCGACATGGCTGCGTTGTCGTTTTCCGCCGGGCAGTCTTGGGGCCGGCGCAGCACGCAGAAACACCTAGATTGAAGATAAGCGCCTTTTTGTCATTGACCGCGACCTACATTGAAGATGCACAATCTTCTTTCAATTCCGGCCGAACGGAAGGAGATATCTGCTCAAAACTTTCTGTGCAGGTGCAGACAGTGGCACTCGACATGCCTGCGTTGTCGTTTTCCGCCGGGCACTCTTTGGGCCGGCGCAGCACGCAGAAACACCTAGATTGAAGATAAGCGCCTTTTGCCATTGACCGCGACGAACATAGAAGATGCACAAACGTCTTGCAATTCCGGCCGAATGGAAGGAGATATCTGCTCAAAACTTTCTGTGCAGGTGCAGACAGTGGCACCCGACATGCCTGCGTTGTCGTTTTCCGCCGGGCACTCTTTGGGCCGGAGCAGCACGCAGAAACACCTAGATTGAAGATAAGCGCCTTTTGCCATTGACCGCGACGAACATAGAAGATGCACAAACGTCTTGCAATTCCGGCCGAATGGAAGGTGATATCTGCTCAAACCTTTCTGTGCAGGTGCAGACAGTGGCACCCGACATGCCTGCATTGTCGTTTTCAGCCGGGCACTCTTTGGGCCGGCGCAGCACGCAGAAACACCTAGATTGCAGATAAGGGCTTTTTGACATTGACCGCGACCAATATTGAAGATGCACGAACGTCTTGCAATTCCGGCCGAACGAAAGAAGATATCTGCTTAAAACTTTCTGTGCAGGTGCAGACAGTGGCACCCGACATGCCTGCGTTGTCGTTTTCCGCCGGGCACTCTTTGGGCCGGAGCAGCACGCAGAAACACCTAGATTGAAGATAAGCTCCTTTTGTCATTGACCGCGACGAACATAGAAGATGCACAAACTTCTTGCAATTCCGGCCGAATGGAAGGAGATATCTGCTCAAAACTTTCTGTGCAGGTGTAGACAGTGGCACCCGACATGCCTGCGTTGTCGTTTTCCGCCGGGCACTCTTTGGGCCGGCGCAGCACGCAGAAACACCTAGATTGAAGATAAGCGCCTTTTTGTCATTGACCGCGACCTACATTGAAGATGCACAATCTTCTTTCAATTCCGGCCGAACAGAAGGAGATATCTGCTCAAAACTTTCTGTGCAGGTGCAGACAGTGGCACCCGACATGCCTGCGTTGTCGTTTTCCGCCGGGCACTCTTTGGGCCGGAGCAGCACGCAGAAACACCTAGATTGAAGATAAGCTCCTTTTGTCATTGACCGCGACGAACATAGAAGATGCACAAACTTCTTGCAATTCCGGCCGAATGGAAGGAGATATCTGCTCAAAACATTCTGTGCAGGTGCAGACAGTGGCACTCGACATGCCTGCGTTGTCGTTTTCCGCCGGGCACTCTTTGGGCCGGCGCAGCACGCAGAAACACCTAGATTGAAGATAAGCGCCTTTTGCCATTGACCGCGACGAAAATAGAAGATGCACAAACGTCTTGCAATTCCGGCCGAATGGAAGGAGATATCTGCTCAAAACTTTCTGTGCAGGTGCAGACAGTGGCACCCGACATGCCTGCGTTGTCGTTTTCCGCCGGGCACTCTTTGGGCCGGAGCAGCACGCAGAAACACCTAGATTGAAGATAAGCGCCTTTTTGTCATTGACCGCGACCTACATTGCAGATGCACAAACGTCTTGCAATTCCGGCCGAACGAAAGAAGATATCTGCTCAAAACATACTGTGCAGGTGCAGACAGTGGCACCCGACATGCCTGCGTTGTCGTTTTCCGCCGGGCACTCTTTGGGCCGGCGCAGCACGCAGAAACACCTAGATTGAAGATAAGCGCCTTTTTGTCATTGACCGCGACCTACATTGAAGATGCACAATCTTCTTTCAATTCCGGCCGAACGGAAGGAGATATCTGCTCAAAACATTCTGTGCAGGTGCAGACAGTGGCACCCGACATGCCTGCGTTGTCGTTTTCCGCCGGGCACTCTTTGAGCCGGAGCAGCACGCAGAAACACCTACATTGAAGATAAGCGCCTTTTGCCATTGACCGTGACAAACATAGAAGATGCACAATCTTCTTTCAATTACGGCCGAACGGAAGGAGATATCTGCTCAAAACTTTCTGTGCAGGTGCAGACAGTGGCACCCGACATGCCTGCGTTGTCGTTTTCCGCCGGGCACTCTTTGGGCCGGCGCAGCACGCAGAAACACCTAGATTGAAGATAAGCGCCTTTTTGTTATTGACCGCGACCTACATTGAAGATGCACAATCTTCTTTCAATTCCGGCCGAACGGAAGGAGATATCTGCTCAAAACTTTCTGTGCAGGTGCAGACAGTGGCACTCGACATGCCTGCGTTGTCGTTTTCCGCCGGGCACTCTTTGGGCCGGCGCAGCACGCAGAAACACCTAGATTGAAGATAAGCGCCTTTTGCCATTGACCGCGACGAACATAGAAGATGCACAAACGTCTTGCAATTCCGGCCGAATGGAAGGAGATATCTGCTCAAAACTTTCTGTGCAGGTGCAGACAGTGGCACCCGACATGCCTGCGTTGTCGTTTTCCGCCGGGCACTCTTTGGGCCGGAGCAGCACGCAGAAACACCTAGATTGAAGATAAGCTCCTTTTGTCATTGACCGCGACGAACATAGAAGATGCACAAACTTCTTGCAATTCCGGCCGAATGGAAGGAGATATCTGCTCAAAACTTTCTGTGCAGGTGTAGACAGTGGCACCCGACATGCCTGCGTTGTCGTTTTCCGCCGGGCACTCTTTGGGCCGGCGCAGCACGCAGAAACACCTAGATTGAAGATAAGCGCCTTTTTGTCTTTGACCGCGACCTACATTGAAGATGCACAATCTTCTTTCAATTCCGGCCGAACGGAAGGAGATATCTGCTCAAAACATTCTGTGCAGGTGCAGACAGTGGCACCCGACATGCCTGCGTTGTCGTTTTCGGCCGGGCAGTCTTTGGGCCGGCGCAGAATGCAGAAACACCTAGATTGAAGATAAGCGCCTTTTTGTCATTGACCGCGACCTACATTGAAGATGCACAAACTTCTTTCAATTCCGGCCGAACGGAAGGAGATATCTGCTCAAAACTTTCTGTGCAGGTGCAGACAGTGGCACTCGACATGCCTGCGTTGTCGTTTTCCGCCGGGCACTCTTTGGGCCCGCGCAGCACGCAGAAACACCTAGATTGAAGATAAGCGCCTTTTGCCATTGACCGCAACGAAAATAGAAGATGCACAAACGTCTTGCAATTCCGGCCGAATGGAAGGAGATATCTGCTCAAAACTTTCTGTGCAGGTGCAGACAGTGGCACCCGACATGCCTGCGTTGTCGTTTTCCGCCGGGCACTCTTTGGGCCGGAGCAGCACGCAGAAACACCTAGATTGAAGATAAGCGCCTTTTTGTCATTGACCGCGACGAACATTGCAGATGCACAAACGTCTTGCAATTTCGGCCGAACGAAAGAAGATATCTGCTCAAAACATACTGTGCAGGTGCAGACAGTGGCACCCGACATGCCTGCGTTGTCGTTTTCCGCCGGGCACTCTTTGGGCCGGCGCAGCACGCAGAAACACCTAGATTGAAGATAAGCGCCTTTTGCCATTGACCGCGACGAATATAGAAGATGCACAAACGTCTTGCAATTCCGGCCGAATGGAAGGAGATATCTGCTCAAAACTTTCTGTGCAGGTGCAGACAGTGGCACTCGACATGCCTGCGTTGTCGTTTTCCGCCGGGCACTCTTTGGGCCGGCGCAGCACGCAGAAACACCTAGATTGAAGATAAGCGCCTTTTTGTCATTGACCGCGACCTACATTGCAGATGCACAAACGTCTTGCAATTCCGGCCGAACGAAAGAAGATATCTGCTCAAAACATACTGTGCAGGTGCAGACAGTGGCACCCGACATGCCTGCGTTGTCGTTTTCCGCCGGGCACTCTTTGGGCCGGCGCAGCACGCAGAAACACCTAGATTGAAGATAAGCGCCTTTTTGTCATTGACCGCGACCTACATTGAAGATGCACAATCTTCTTTCAATTCCGGCCGAACGGAAGGAGATATCTGCTCAAAACATTCTGTGCAGGTGCAGACAGTGGCACCCGACATGCCTGCGTTGTCGTTTTCCGCCGGGCACTCTTTGAGCCGGAGCAGCACGCAGAAACACCTTCATTGAAGATAAGCGCCTTTTGCGATTGACCGCGACAAACATAGAAGATGCACAATCTTCTTTCAATTACGGCCGAACGGAAGGAGATATCTGCTCAAAACTTTCTGTGCAGGTGCAGACAGTGGCACCCGACATGCCTGCGTTGTCGTTTTCCGCCGGGCACTCTTTGGGCCGGCGCAGCACGCAGAAACACCTAGATTGAAGATAAGCGCCTTTTTGTTATTGACCGCGACCTACATTGAAGATGCACAATCTTCTTTCAATTCCGGCCGAACGGAAGGAGATATCTGCTCAAAACTTTCTGTGCAGGTGCAGACAGTGGCACTCGACATGCCTGCGTTGTCGTTTTCCGCCGGGCACTCTTTGGGCCGGCGCAGCACGCAGAAACACCTAGATTGAAGATAAGCGCCTTTTGCCATTGACCGCGACGAACATAGAAGATGCACAAACGTCTTGCAATTCCGGCCGAATGGAAGGAGATATCTGCTCAAAACTTTCTGTGCAGGTGCAGACAGTGGCACCCGACATGCCTGCGTTGTCGTTTTCCGCCGGGCACTCTTTGGGCCGGAGCAGCACGCAGAAACACCTAGATTGAAGATAAGCTCCTTTTGTCATTGACCGCGACGAACATAGAAGATGCACAAACTTCTTGCAATTCCGGCCGAATGGAAGGAGATATCTGCTCAAAACTTTCTGTGCAGGTGTAGACAGTGGCACCCGACATGCCTGCGTTGTCGTTTTCCGCCGGGCACTCTTTGGGCCGGCGCAGCACGCAGAAACACCTAGATTGAAGATAAGCGCCTTTTTGTCATTGACCGCGACCTACATTGAAGATGCACAATCTTCTTTCAATTCCGGCCGAACGGAAGGAGATATTTGCTCAAAACATTCTGTGCACGTGCAGACAGTGGCACCCGACATGCCTGCGTTGTCGTTTTCCGCCGGGCAGTCTTTGGGCCGGCGCAGCACGCAGAAACACCTAGATTGAAGATAAGCGCCTTTTTGTCATTGACCGCGACCTACATTGAAGATGCACAATCTTCTTTCAATTCCGGCCGAACGGAAGGAGATATCTGCTCAAAACTTTCTGTGCAGGTGCAGACAGTGGCACTCGACATGCCTGCGTTGTCGTTTTCCGCCGGGCACTCTTTGGGCCGGCGCAGCACGCAGAAACACCTAGATTGAAGATAAGCACCTTTTGCCATTGACCGCGACGAAAATAGAAGATGCACAAACGTCTTGCAATTCCGGCCGAATGGAAGGAGATATCTGCTCAAAACTTTCTGTGCAGGTGCAGACAGTGGCACCCGACATGCCTGCGTTGTCGTTTTCCGCCGGGCACTCTTTGGGCCGGAGCAGCACGCAGAAACACCTAGATTGAAGATAAGCGCCTTTTTGTCATTGACCGCGACCTACATTGCAGATGCACAAACGTCTTGCAATTCCGGCCGAACGAAAGAAGATATCTGCTCAAAACATACTGTGCAGGTGCAGACAGTGGCACCCGACATGCCTGCGTTGTCGTTTTCCGCCGGGCACTCTTTGGGCCGGCGCAGCACGCAGAAACACCTAGATTGCAGGTAAGGGCTTTTTGACATTGACCGCGACCAATATTGAAGATGCACAAACGTCTTGCAATTCTGGCCGAACGATGAAGATATCTGCTCAAACCTTTCTGTGCAGGTGCAGACAGTGGCACCCGACATGGCTGCGTTGTCGTTTTCCGCCGGGCAGTCTTGGGGCCGGCGCAGCACGCAGAAACACCTAGATTGAAGATAAGCGCCTTTTTGTTATTGACCGCGACCTACATTGAAGATGCACAATCTTCTTTCAATTCCGGCCGAACGGAAGGAGATATCTGCTCAAAACTTTCTGTGCAGGTGCAGACAGTGGCACTCGACATGCCTGCGTTGTCGTTTTCCGCCGGGCACTCTTTGGGCCGGCGCAGCACGCAGAAACACCTAGATTGAAGATAAGCGCCTTTTTGTCATTGACCGCGACGAACATTGCAGATGCACAAACGTCTTGCAATTCCGGCCGAACGAAAGAAGATATCTGCTCAAAACATACTGTGCAGGTGCAGACAGTGGCACCCGACATGCCTGCGTTGTCGTTTTCCGCCGGGCACTCTTTGGGCCGGCGCAGCACGCAGAAACACCTAGAATGAAGATAAGCGCCTTTTTGTCATTGTCCGCGACCTACATTGAAGATGCACAATCTTCTTTCAATTCCGGCCGAACGGAAGGAGATATCTGCTCAAAACTTTCTGTGCAGGTGCAGACAGTGGCACCCGACATGCCTGCGTTGTCGTTTTCCGCCGGGCACTCTTTGGGCCGGCGCAGCACGCAGAAACACCTAGATTGAAGATAAGCGCCTTTTGCCATTGACCGCGACGAACATAGAAGATGCACAAACGTCTTGCAATTCCGGCCGAATGGAAGGAGATATCTGCTCAAAACTTTCTGTGCAGGTGCAGACAGTGGCACTCGACATGCCTGCGTTGTCGTTTTCCGCCGGGCACTCTTTGGGCCGGCGCAGCACGCAGAAACACCTAGATTGAAGATAAGCGCCTTTTGCCATTGACCGCGACGAACATAGAAGATGCACAAACGTCTTGCAATTCCGGCCGAATGGAAGGAGATATCTGCTCAAAACTTTCTGTGCAGGTGCAGACAGTGGCACCCGACATGCCTGCGTTGTCGTTTTCCGCCGGGCACTCTTTGGGCCGGCGCAGCACGCAGAAACACCTAGATTGAAGATAAGCGCCTTTTGCCATTGACCGCGACGAATATAGAAGATGCACAAACGTCTTGCAATTCCGGCCGAATGGAAGGAGATATCTGCTCAAAACTTTCTGTGCAGGTGTAGACAGTGGCACCCGACATGCCTGCGTTGTCGTTTTCCGCCGGGCACTCTTTGGGCCGGAGCAGCACGCAGAAACACCTAGATTGAAGATAAGCTCCTTTTGTCATTGACCGCGACGAACATAGAAGATGCACAAACTTCTTGCAATTCCGGCCGAATGGAAGGAGATATCTGCTCAAAACTTTCTGTGCAGGTGTAGACAGTGGCACCCGACATGCCTGCGTTGTCGTTTTCCGCCGGGCACTCTTTGGGCCGGCGCAGCACGCAGAAACACCTAGATTGAAGATAAGCGCCTTTTTGTCATTGACCGCGACCTACATTGAAGATGCACAATCTTCTTTCAATTCCGGCCGAACGGAAGGAGATATCTGCTCAAAACATTCTGTGCAGGTGCAGACAGTGGCACCCGACATGCCTGCGTTGTCGTTTTCCGCCGGGCACTCTTTGAGCCGGAGCAGCACGCAGAAACACCTACATTGAAGATAAGCGCCTTTTGCCATTGACCGCGACCTACATTGAAGATGCACAATCTTCTTTCAATTCCGGCCGAACGGAAGGAGATATCTGCTCAAAACTTTCTGTGCAAGTGCAGACAGTGGCACCCGACATGCCTGCGTTGTCGTTTTCCGCCGGGCACTCTTTGGGCCGGCGCAGCACGCAGAAACACCTAGATTGAAGATAAGCGCCTTTTGCCATTGACCGCGACCTACATTGCAGATGCACAAACGTCTTGCAATTCCGGCCGAACGAAAGAAGATATCTGCTCAAAACATACTGTGCAGGTGCAGACAGTGGCACCCGACATGCCTGCGTTGTCGTTTTCCGCCGGGCACTCTTTGGGCCGGAGCAGCATGCAGAAACACCTAGATTGAAGATAAGCGCCTTTTTGTCATTGACCGCGACCTACATTGCAGATGCACAAACGTCTTGCAATTCCGGCCGAACGAAAGAAGATATCTGCTCAAAACATACTGTGCAGGTGCAGACAGTGGCACCCGACATGCCTGCTTTGTCGTTTTCCGCCGGGCACTCTTTGGGCCGGCGCAGCACGCAGAAACACCTAGATTGAAGATAAGCGCCTTTTTGTCATTGACCGCGACCTACATTGAAGATGCACAATCTTCTTTCAATTCCGGCCGAACGGAAGGAGATATCTGCTCAAAACTTTCTGTGCAGGTGCAGACAGTGGCACCCGACATGCCTGCGTTGTCGTTTTCCGCCGGGCACTCTTTGGGCCGGCGCAGCACGCAGAAACACCTAGATTGAAGATAAGCGCCTTTTGCCATTGACCGCGACCTACATTGAAGATGCACAATCTTCTTTCAATTCCGGCCGAACGGAAGGAGATATCTGCTCAAAACTTTCTGTGCAAGTGCAGACAGTGGCACCCGACATGCCTGCGTTGTCGTTTTCCGCCGGGCACTCTTTGGGCCGGCGCAGCACGCAGAAACACCTAGATTGAAGATAAGCGCCTTTTGCCATTGACCGCGACCTACATTGCAGATGCACAAACGTCTTGCAATTCCGGCCGAACGAAAGAAGATATCTGCTCAAAACATACTGTGCAGGTGCAGACAGTGGCACCCGACATGCCTGCGTTGTCGTTTTCCGCCGGGCACTCTTTGGGCCGGCGCAGCACGCAGAAACACCTAGATTGAAGATAAGCGCCTTTTTGTCATTGACCGCGACCTACATTGAAGATGCACAATCTTCTTTCAATTCCGGCCGAACGGAAGGAGATATCTGCTCAAAACTTTCTGTGCAGGTGCAGACAGTGGCACCCGACATGCCTGCGTTGTCGTTTTCCGCCGGGCACTCTTTGGGCCGGAGCAGCACGCAGAAACACCTAGATTGAAGATAAGCTCCTTTTGTCATTGACCGCGACGAACATAGAAGATGCACAAACTTCTTGCAATTCCGGCCGAATGGAAGGAGATATCTGCTCAAAACATTCTGTGCAGGTGCAGACAGTGGCACTCGACATGCCTGCGTTGTCGTTTTCCGCCGGGCACTCTTTGGGCCGGCGCAGCACGCAGAAACACCTAGATTGAAGATAAGCGCCTTTTGCCATTGACCGCGACGAAAATAGAAGATGCACAAACGTCTTGCAATTCCGGCCCAATGGAAGGAGATATCTGCTCAAAACTTTCTGTGCAGGTGCAGACAGTGGCACCCGACATGCCTGCGTTGTCGTTTTCCGCCGGGCACTCTTTGGGCCGGAGCAGCACGCAGAAACACCTAGATTGAAGATAAGCGCCTTTTTGTCATTGACCGCGACCTACATTGAAGATGCACAATCTTCTTTCAATTCCGGCCAACGGAAGGAGATATCTGCTCAAAACATTCTGTGCAGGTGCAGACAGTGGCACCCGACATGCCTGCGTTGTCGTTTTCCGCCGGGCACTCTTTGAGCCGGAGCAGCACGCAGAAACACCTACATTGAAGATAAGCGCCTTTTGCCATTGACCGCGACAAACATAGAAGATGCACAATCTTCTTTCAATTACGGCCGAACGGAAGGAGATATCTGCTCAAAACTTTCTGTGCAGGTGCAGACAGTGGCACCCGACATGCCTGCGTTGTCGTTTTCCGCCGGGCACTCTTTGGGCCGGCGCAGCACGCAGAAACACCTAGATTGAAGATAAGCGCCTTTTTGTTATTGACCGCGACCTACATTGAAAATGCACAATCTTCTTTCAATTCCGGCCGAACGGAAGGAGATATCTGCTCAAAACTTTCTGTGCAGGTGCAGACAGTGGCACTCGACATGCCTGCGTTGTCGTTTTCCGCCGGGCACTCTTTGGGCCGGCGCAGCACGCAGAAACACCTAGATTGAAGATAAGCGCCTTTTGCCATTGACCGCGACGAACATAGAAGATGCACAAACGTCTTGCAATTCCGGCCGAATGGAAGGAGATATCTGCTCAAAACTTTCTGTGCAGGTGCAGACAGTGACACCCGACATGCCTGCGTTGTCGTTTTCCGCCGGGCACTCTTTGGGCCGGAGCAGCACGCAGAAACACCTAGATTGAAGATAAGCGCCTTTTGCCATTGACCGCGACCTACATTGAAGATGCACAAACGTCTTGCAATTCCGGCCGAATGGAAGGAGATATCTGCTCAAACCTTTCTGTGCAGGTGCAGACAGTGGCACCCGACATGCCTGCGTTGTCGTTTTCCGCCGGGCACTCTTTGGGCCGGAGCAGCACGCAGAAACACCTAGATTGAAGATAAGCTCCTTTTGTCATTGACCGCGACGAACATAGAAGATGCACAAACTTCTTGCAATTCCGGCCGAATGGAAGGAGATATCTGCTCAAAACTTTCTGTGCAGGTGTAGACAGTGGCACCCGACATGCCTGCTTTGTCGTTTTCCGCCGGGCATTCTTTGGGCCGGCGCAGCACGCAGAAACACCTAGATTGAAGATAAGCGCCTTTTTGTCATTGACCGCGACCTACATTGAAGATGCACAATCTTCTTTCAATTACGGCCGAACGGAAGGAGATATTTGCTCAAAACATTCTGTGCAGGTGCAGACAGTGGCACCCGACATGCCTGCGTTGTCGTTTTCCGCCGGGCAGTCTTTGGGCCGGCGCTGCACGCAGAAACACCTAGATTGAAGATAAGCGCCTTTTTGTCATTGACCGCGACCTACATTGAAGATGCACAATCTTCTTTCAATTCCGGCCGAACGGAAGGAGATATCTGCTCAAAACTTTCTGTGCAGGTGCAGACAGTGGCACTCGACATGCCTGCGTTGTCGTTTTCCGCCGGGCACTCTTTGGGCCGGCGCAGCACGCAGAAACACCTAGATTGAAGATAAGCGCCTTTTTGTCATTGACCGCGACCTACATTGAAGATGCACAATCTTCTTTCAATTCCGGCCGAACGGAAGGAGATATCTGCTCAAAACATTCTGTGCAGGTGCAGACAGTGGCACCCGACATGCCTGCGTTGTCGTTTTCCGCCGGGCACTCTTTGGGCCGGCGCAGCACGCAGAAACACCTAGATTGAAGATAAGCGCCTTTTTGTCATTGACCGCGACCTACATTGAAGATGCACAATCTTCTTTCAATTCCGGCCGAACGGAAGGAGATATCTGCTCAAAACTTTCTGTGCAGGTGCTGACAGTGGCACCCGACATGCCTGCGTTGTCGTTTTCCGCCGGGCACTCTTTGGACCGGCGCAGCACGCAGAAACACCTAGATTGAAGATAAGCGCCTTTTGCCATTGACCGCGACGAACATAGAAGATGCACAAACTTCTTGCAATTCCGGCCGAAAGGAAGGAGATATCTGCTCAAAATTTTCTGTGCAGGTGCAGACAGTGACACCGGACATGCCTGCGTTGTCGTTTTCAGTCGGGCACTCTTTGGGCCGGCGCCGCACGCAGAAACACCTAGATTGCAGATAAGGGCTTTTTGACATTGACCGCGACCAATATTGAAGATGCACAAACGTCTTGCAATTCCGGCCGAACGAAAGAAGAGATCTGCTCAAAACTTTCTGTGCAGGTGCAGACAGTGGCACCCGACATTCCTGCGTTGTCGTTTTCCGCCGGGCACTCTTTGGGCCGGCGCAGCATGCAGAAACACCTAAATTGAAGATAAGCGCCTTTTGCCATTGACCGCGACGAACATAGAAGATGCACAAACGTCTTGCAATTCCGGCCGAATGGAAGGAGATATCTGCTCAAACTTTTCTGTGCAGGTGGAGACAGTGGCACCCGACATGCCTGCGTTGTCGTTTTCAGCCGGGCACTCTTTGGGCCGGCGCAGCACGCAGAAACACCTAGATTGCAGGTAAGGGCTTTTTGACATTGACCGCGACCAATATTGAAGATGCACAAACGTCTTGCAATTCCGGCCGAACGAAAGAAGATATCTGCTCAAACCTTTCTGTGCAGGTGCAGACAGTGGCACCCGACATGGCTGCGTTGTCGTTTTCCGCCGGGCAGTCTTGGGGCCGGCGCAGCACGCAGAAACACCTAGATTGAAGATAAGCGCCTTTTTGTCATTGACCTCGACCTACATTGAAGATGCACAATCTTCTTTCAATTCCGGCCGAACGGAAGGAGATATCTGCTCAAAACTTTCTGTGCAGGTGCAGACAGTGGCACTCGACATGCCTGCGTTGTCGTTTTCCGCCGGGCACTCTTTGGGCCGGCGCAGCACGCAGAAACACCTAGATTGAAGATAAGCGCCTTTTGCCATTGACCGCGACGAACATAGAAGATGCACAAACGTCTTGCAATTCCGGCCGAATGGAAGGAGATATCTGCTCAAACCTTTCTGTGCAGGTGCAGACAGTGGCACCCGACATGCCTGCATTGTCGTTTTCAGCCGGGCACTCTTTGGGCCGGCGCAGCACGCAGAAACACCTAGATTGCAGATAAGGGCTTTTTGACATTGACCGCGACCAATATTGAAGATGCACGAACGTCTTGCAATTCCGGCCGAACGAAAGAAGATATCTGCTTAAAACTTTCTGTGCAGGTGCAGACAGTGGCACCCGACATGCCTGCGTTGTCGTTTTCCGCCGGGCAGTCTTTGGGCCGGCGCAGCACGCAGAAACACCTAGATTGAAGATAAGCGCCTTTTTGTCATTGACCGCGACCTACATTGAAGATGCACAATCTTCTTTCAATTCCGGCCGAACGGAAGGAGATATCTGCTCAAAACTTTCTGTGCAGGTGCAGACAGTGGCACTCGACATGCCTGCGTTGTCGTTTTCCGCCGGGCACTCTTTGGGCCGGCGCAGCACGCAGAAACACCTAGATTGAAGATAAGCGCCTTTTGCCATTGACCGCGACGAAAATAGAAGATGCACAAACGTCTTGCAATTCCGGCCGAATGGAAGGAGATATCTGCTCAAAACTTTCTGTGCAGGTGCAGACAGTGGCACCCGACATGCCTGCGTTGTCGTTTTCCGCCGGGCACTCTTTGGGCCGGAGCAGCACGCAGAAACACCTAGATTGAAGATAAGCGCCTTTTTGTCATTGACCGCGACCTACATTGCAGATGCACAAACGTCTTGCAATTCCGGCCGAACGAAAGAAGATATCTGCTCAAAACATACTGTGCAGGTGCAGACAGTGGCACCCGACATGCCTGCGTTGTCGTTTTCCGCCGGGCACTCTTTGGGCCGGCGCAGCACGCAGAAACACCTAGATTGCAGGTAAGGGCTTTTTGACATTGACCGCGACCAATATTGAAGATGCACAAACGTCTTGCAATTCTGGCCGAACGAAAGAAGATATCTGCTCAAACCTTTCTGTGCAGGTGCAGACAGTGGCACCCGACATGGCTGCGTTGTCGTTTTCCGCCGGGCAGTCTTGGGGCCGGCGCAGCACGCAGAAACACCTAGATTGAAGATAAGCGCCTTTTTGTCATTGACCGCGACCTACATTGAAGATGCACAATCTTCTTTCAATTCCGGCCGAACGGAAGGAGATATCTGCTCAAAACTTTCTGTGCAGGTGCAGACAGTGGCACTCGACATGCCTGCGTTGTCGTTTTCCGCCGGGCACTCTTTGGGCCGGCGCAGCACGCAGAAACACCTAGATTGAAGATAAGCGCCTTTTGCCATTGACCGCGACGAACATAGAAGATGCACAAACGTCTTGCAATTCCGGCCGAATGGAAGGAGATATCTGCTCAAAACTTTCTGTGCAGGTGCAGACAGTGGCACCCGACATGCCTGCGTTGTCGTTTTCCGCCGGGCACTCTTTGGGCCGGAGCAGCACGCAGAAACACCTAGATTGAAGATAAGCGCCTTTTGCCATTGACCGCGACGAACATAGAAGATGCACAAACGTCTTGCAATTCCGGCCGAATGGAAGGTGATATCTGCTCAAACCTTTCTGTGCAGGTGCAGACAGTGGCACCCGACATGCCTGCATTGTCGTTTTCAGCCGGGCACTCTTTGGGCCGGCGCAGCACGCAGAAACACCTAGATTGCAGATAAGGGCTTTTTGACATTGACCGCGACCAATATTGAAGATGCACGAACGTCTTGCAATTCCGGCCGAACGAAAGAAGATATCTGCTTAAAACTTTCTGTGCAGGTGCAGACAGTGGCACCCGACATGCCTGCGTTGTCGTTTTCCGCCGGGCACTCTTTGGGCCGGAGCAGCACGCAGAAACACCTAGATTGAAGATAAGCTCCTTTTGTCATTGACCGCGACGAACATAGAAGATGCACAAACTTCTTGCAATTCCGGCCGAATGGAAGGAGATATCTGCTCAAAACTTTCTGTGCAGGTGTAGACAGTGGCACCCGACATGCCTGCGTTGTCGTTTTCCGCCGGGCACTCTTTGGGCCGGCGCAGCACGCAGAAACACCTAGATTGAAGATAAGCGCCTTTTTGTCATTGACCGCGACCTACATTGAAGATGCACAATCTTCTTTCAATTCCGGCCGAACGGAAGGAGATATCTGCTCAAAACTTTCTGTGCAGGTGCAGACAGTGGCACCCGACATGCCTGCGTTGTCGTTTTCCGCCGGGCACTCTTTGGGCCGGCGCAGCACGCAGAAACACCTAGATTGAAGATAAGCGCCTTTTTGTTATTGACCGCGACCTACATTGAAGATGCACAATCTTCTTTCAATTCCGGCCGAACGGAAGGAGATATCTGCTCAAAACTTTCTGTGCAGGTGCAGACAGTGGCACTCGACATGCCTGCGTTGTCGTTTTCCGCCGGGCACTCTTTGGGCCGGCGCAGCACGCAGAAACACCTAGATTGAAGATAAGCGCCTTTTGCCATTGACCGCGACGAACATAGAAGATGCACAAACGTCTTGCAATTCCGCCCGAATGGAAGGAGATATCTGCTCAAAACTTTCTGTGCAGGTGCAGACAGTGGCACCCGACATGCCTGCGTTGTCGTTTTCCGCCGGGCACTCTTTGGGCCGGAGCAGCACGCAGAAACACCTAGATTGAAGATAAGCGCCTTTTGCCATTGACCGCGACGAACATAGAAGATGCACAAACGTCTTGCAATTCCGGCCGAATGGAAGGAGATATCTGCTCAAACCTTTCTGTGCAGGTGCAGACAGTGGCACCCGACATGCCTGCGTTGTCGTTTTCCGCCGGGCACTCTTTGGGCCGGAGCAGCACGCAGAAACACCTAGATTGAAGATAAGCTCCTTTTGTCATTGACCGCGACGAACATAGAAGATGCACAAACTTCTTGCAATTCCGGCCGAATGGAAGGAGATATCTGCTCAAAACTTTCTGTGCAGGTGTAGACAGTGGCACCCGACATGCCTGCGTTGTCGTTTTCCGCCGGGCATTCTTTGGGCCGGCGCAGCACGCAGAAACACCTAGATTGAAGATAAGCGCCTTTTTGTCATTGACCGCGACCTACATTGAAGATGCACAATCTTCTTTCAATTACGGCCGAACGGAAGGAGATATTTGCTCAAAACATTCTGTGCAGGTGCAGACAGTGGCACCCGACATGCCTGCGTTGTCGTTTTCCGCCGGGCACTCTTTGGGCCGGCGCAGCACGCAGAAACACCTAGATTGAAGATAAGCGCCTTTTTGTCATTGACCGCGACCTACATTGAAGATGCACAATCTTCTTTCAATTCCGGCCGAACGGAAGGAGATATCTGCTCAAAACTTTCTGTGCAGGTGCAGACAGTGGCACTCGACATGCCTGCGTTGTCGTTTTCCGCCGGGCACTCTTTGGGCCGGCGCAGCACGCAGAAACACCTAGATTGAAGATAAGCGCCTTTTGCCATTGACCGCGACGAAAATAGAAGACGCACAAACGTCTTGCAATTCCGGCCGAATGGAAGGAGATATCTGCTCAAAACTTTCTGTGCAGGTGCAGACAGTGGCACCCGACATGCCTGCGTTGTCGTTTTCCGCCGGGCACTCTTTGGGCCGGAGCAGCACGCAGAAACACCTAGATTGAAGATAAGCGCCTTTTTGTCATTGACCGCGACCTACATTGCAGATGCACAAACGTCTTGCAATTCCGGCCGAACGAAAGAAGATATCTGCTCAAAACATACTGTGCAGGTGCAGACAGTGGCACCCGACATGCCTGCGTTGTCGTTTTCCGCCGGGCACTCTTTGGGCCGGCGCAGCACGCAGAAACACCTAGATTTAAGATAAGCGCCTTTTTGTCATTGACCGCGACCTACATTGAAGATGCACAATCTTCTTTCAATTCCGGCCGAACAGAAGGAGATATCTGCTCAAAACTTTCTGTGCAGGTGCAGACAGTGGCACCCGACATGCCTGCGTTGTCGTTTTCCGCCGGGCACTCTTTGGGCCGGAGCAGCACGCAGAAACACCTAGATTGAAGATAAGCTCCTTTTGTCATTGACCGCGACGAACATAGAAGATGCACAAACTTCTTGCAATTCCGGCCGAATGGAAGGAGATATCTGCTCAAAACATTCTGTGCAGGTGCAGACAGTGGCACTCGACATGCCTGCGTTGTCGTTTTCCGCCGGGCACTCTTTGGGCCGGCGCAGCACGCAGAAACACCTAGATTGAAGATAAGCGCCTTTTGCCATTGACCGCGACGAAAATAGAAGATGCACAAACGTCTTGCAATTCCGGCCGAATGGAAGGAGATATCTGCTCAAAACTTTCTGTGCAGGTGCAGACAGTGGCACCCGACATGCCTGCGTTGTCGTTTTCCGCCGGGCACTCTTTGGGCCGGAGCAGCACGCAGAAACACCTAGATTGAAGATAAGCGCCTTTTTGTCATTGACCGCGACCTACATTGAAGATGCACAATCTTCTTTCAATTCCGGCCGAACGGAAGGAGATATTTGCTCAAAACATTCTGTGCAGGTGCAGACAGTGGCACCCGACATGCCTGCGTTGTCGTTTTCCGCCGGGCAGTCTTTGGGCCGGCGCAGCACGCAGAAACACCTAGATTGAAGATAAGCGCCTTTTTGTCATTGACCGCGACCTACATTGAAGATGCACAATCTTCTTTCAATTCCGGCCGAACGGAAGGAGATATCTGCTCAAAACTTTCTGTGCAGGTGCAGACAGTGGCACTCGACATGCCTGCGTTGTCGTTTTCCGCCGGGCACTCTTTGGGCCGGCGCAGCACGCAGAAACACCTAGATTGAAGATAAGCGCCTTTTGCCATTGACCGCGACGAACATAGAAGATGCACAAACGTCTTGCAATTCCGGCCGAATGGAAGGAGATATCTGCTCAAAACTTTCTGTGCAGGTGCAGACAGTGGCACCCGACATGCCTGCGTTGTCGTTTTCCGCCGGGCACTCTTTGGGCCGGAGCAGCACGCAGAAACACCTAGATTGAAGATAAGCGCCTTTTTGTCATTGACCGCGACCTACATTGCAGATGCACAAACGTCTTGCAATTCCGGCCGAACGAAAGAAGATATCTGCTCAAAACATACTGTGCAGGTGCAGACAGTGGCACCCGACATGCCTGCGTTGTCGTTTTCCGCCGGGCACTCTTTGGGCCGGCGCAGCACGCAGAAACACCTAGATTGCAGGTAAGGGCTTTTTGACATTGACCGCGACCAATATTGAAGATGCACAAACGTCTTGCAATTCTGGCCGAACGAAAGAAGATATCTGCTCAAACCTTTCTGTGCAGGTGCAGACAGTGGCACCCGACATGGCTGCGTTGTCGTTTTCCGCCGGACAGTCTTGGGGCCGGCGCAGCACGCAGAAACACCTAGATTGAAGATAAGCGCCTTTTTGTCATTGACCTCGACCTACATTGAAGATGCACAATCTTCTTTCAATTCCGGCCGAACGGAAGGAGATATCTGCTCAAAACTTTCTGTGCAGGTGCAGACAGTGGCACTCGACATGCCTGCGTTGTCGTTTTCCGCCGGGCACTCTTTGGGCCGGCGCAGCACGCAGAAACACCTAGATTGAAGATAAGCGCCTTTTGCCATTGACCGCGACGAACATAGAAGATGCACAAACGTCTTGCAATTCCGGCCGAATGGAAGGAGATATCTGCTCAAACCTTTCTGTGCAGGTGCAGACAGTGGCACCCGACATGCCTGCATTGTCGTTTTCAGCCGGGCACTCTTTGGGCCGGCGCAGCACGCAGAAACACCTAGATTGCAGATAAGGGCTTTTTGACATTGACCGCGACCAATATTGAAGATGCACGAACGTCTTGCAATTCCGGCCGAACGAAAGAAGATATCTGCTTAAAACTTTCTGTGCAGGTGCAGACAGTGGCACCCGACATGCCTGCGTTGTCGTTTTCCGCCGGGCACTCTTTGGGCCGGAGCAGCACGCAGAAACACCTAGATTGAAGATAAGCTCCTTTTGTCATTGACCGCGACGAACATAGAAGATGCACAATCTTCTTGCAATTCCGGCCGAACGGAAGGAGATATTTGCTCAAAACATTCTGTGCACGTGCAGACAGTGGCACCCGACATGCCTGCGTTGTCGTTTTCCGCCGGGCAGTCTTTGGGCCGGCGCAGCACGCAGAAACACCTAGATTGAAGATAAGCGCCTTTTTGTCATTGACCGCGACCTACATTGAAGATGCACAATCTTCTTTCAATTCCGGCCGAACGGAAGGAGATATCTGCTCAAAACTTTCTGTGCAGGTGCAGACAGTGGCACTCGACATGCCTGCGTTGTCGTTTTCCGCCGGGCACTCTTTGGGCCGGCGCAGCACGCAGAAACACCTAGATTGAAGATAAGCGCCTTTTGCCATTGACCGCGACGAAAATAGAAGATGCACAAACGTCTTGCAATTCCGGCCGAATGGAAGGAGATATCTGCTCAAAACTTTCTGTGCAGGTGCAGACAGTGGCACCCGACATGCCTGCGTTGTCGTTTTCCGCCGGGCACTCTTTGGGCCGGAGCAGCACGCAGAAACACCTAGATTGAAGATAAGCGCCTTTTTGTCATTGACCGCGACCTACATTGCAGATGCACAAACGTCTTGCAATTCCGGCCGAACGAAAGAAGATATCTGCTCAAAACATACTGTGCAGGTGCAGACAGTGGCACCCGACATGCCTGCGTTGTCGTTTTCCGCCGGGCACTCTTTGGGCCGGCGCAGCACGCAGAAACACCTAGATTGCAGGTAAGGGCTTTTTGACATTGACCGCGACCAATATTGAAGATGCACAAACGTCTTGCAATTCTGGCCGAACGAAAGAAGATATCTGCTCAAACCTTTCTGTGCAGGTGCAGACAGTGGCACCCGACATGGCTGCGTTGTCGTTTTCCGCCGGGCAGTCTTGGGGCCGGCGCAGCACGCAGAAACACCTAGATTGAAGATAAGCGCCTTTTTGTCATTGACCGCGACCTACATTGAAGATGCACAATCTTCTTTCAATTCCGGCCGAACGGAAGGAGATATCTGCTCAAAACTTTCTGTGCAGGTGCAGACAGTGGCACTCGACATGCCTGCGTTGTCGTTTTCCGCCGGGCACTCTTTGGGCCGGCGCAGCACGCAGAAACACCTAGATTGAAGATAAGCGCCTTTTGCCATTGACCGCGACGAACATAGAAGATGCACAAACGTCTTGCAATTCCGGCCGAATGGAAGGAGATATCTGCTCAAAACTTTCTGTGCAGGTGCAGACAGTGGCACCCGACATGCCTGCATTGTCGTTTTCAGCCGGGCACTCTTTGGGCCGGCGCAGCACGCAGAAACACCTAGATTGCAGATAAGGGCTTTTTGACATTGACCGCGACCAATATTGAAGATGCACGAACGTCTTGCAATTCCGGCCGAACGAAAGAAGATATCTGCTTAAAACTTTCTGTGCAGGTGCAGACAGTGGCACCCGACATGCCTGCGTTGTCGTTTTCCGCCGGGCACTCTTTGGGCCGGAGCAGCACGCAGAAACACCTAGATTGAAGATAAGCTCCTTTTGTCATTGACCGCGACGAACATAGAAGATGCACAAACTTCTTGCAATTCCGGCCGAATGGAAGGAGATATCTGCTCAAAACTTTCTGTGCAGGTGTAGACAGTGGCACCCGACATGCCTGCGTTGTCGTTTTCCGCCGGGCACTCTTTGGGCCGGCGCAGCACGCAGAAACACCTAGATTGAAGATAAGCGCATTTTTGTCATTGTCCGCGACCTACATTGAAGATGCACAATCTTCTTTCAATTCCGGCTGAACGGAAGGAGATATCTGCTCAAAACTTTCTGTGCAGATGCAGACAGTGGCACCCGACGTGCCTGCGTTGTCGTTTTCCGCCGGGCACTCTTTGGGCCGGCGCAGCACGCAGAAACACCTAGATTGAAGATAAGCGCCTTTTGCCATTGACCGCGACGAATATAGAAGATGCACAAACGTCTTGCAATTCCGGCCGAATGGAAGGAGATATCTGCTCAAAACTTTCTGTGCAGGTGCAGACAGTGGCACTCGACATGCCTGCGTTGTCGTTTTCCGCCGGGCACTCTTTGGGCCGGCGCAGCACGCAGAAACACCTAGATTGAAGATAAGCGCCTTTTTGTCATTGACCGCGACCTACATTGCAGATGCACAAACGTCTTGCAATTCCGGCCGAACGAAAGAAGATATCTGCTCAAAACATACTGTGCAGGTGCAGACAGTGGCACCCGACATGCCTGCGTTGTCGTTTTCCGCCGGGCACTCTTTGGGCCGGCGCAGCACGCAGAAACACCTAGATTGAAGATAAGCGCCTTTTTGTCATTGACCGCGACCTACATTGAAGATGCACAATCTTCTTTCAATTCCGGCCGAACGGAAGGAGATATCTGCTCAAAACATTCTGTGCAGGTGCAGACAGTGGCACCCGACATGCCTGCGTTGTCGTTTTCCGCCGGGCACTCTTTGAGCCGGAGCAGCACGCAGAAACACCTACATTGAAGATAAGCGCCTTTTGCGATTGACCGCGACAAACATAGAAGATGCACAATCTTCTTTCAATTACGGCCGAACGGAAGGAGATATCTGCTCAAAACTTTCTGTGCAGGTGCAGACAGTGGCACCCGACATGACTGCGTTGTCGTTTTCCGCCGGGCACTCTTTGGGCCGGCGCAGCACGCAGAAACACCTAGATTGAAGATAAGCGCCTTTTTGTTATTGACCGCGACCTACATTGAAGATGCACAATCTTCTTTCAATTCCGGCCGAACGGAAGGAGATATCTGCTCAAAACTTTCTGTGCAGGTGCAGACAGTGGCACTCGACATGCCTGCGTTGTCGTTTTCCGCCGGGCACTCTTTGGGCCGGCGCAGCACGCAGAAACACCTAGATTGAAGATAAGCGCCTTTTGCCATTGACCGCGACGAACATAGAAGATGCACAAACGTCTTGCAATTCCGGCCGAATGGAAGGAGATATCTGCTCAAAACTTTCTGTGCAGGTGCAGACAGTGGCACCCGACATGCCTGCGTTGTCGTTTTCCGCCGGGCACTCTTTGGGCCGGAGCAGCACGCAGAAACACCTAGATTGAAGATAAGCTCCTTTTGTCATTGACCGCGACGAACATAGAAGATGCACAAACGTCTTGCAATTCCGGCCGAATGGAAGGAGATATCTGCTCAAAACTTTCTGTGCAGGTGTAGACAGTGGCACCCGACATGCCTGCGTTGTCGTTTTCCGCCGGGCACTCTTTGGGCCGGCGCAGCACGCAGAAACACCTAGATTGAAGATAAGCGCCTTTTTGTCTTTGACCGCGACCTACATTGAAGATGCACAATCTTCTTTCAATTCCGGCCGAACGGAAGAAGATATCTGCTCAAAACATTCTGTGCAGGTGCAGACAGTGGCACCCGACATGCCTGCGTTGTTGTTTTCGGCCGGGCAGTCTTTGGGCCGGCGCAGAATGCAGAAACACCTAGATTGAAGATAAGCGCCTTTTTGTCATTGACCGCGACCTACATTGAAGATGCACAAACTTCTTTCAATTCCGGCCGAACGGAAGGAGATATCTGCTCAAAACTTTCTCTGCAGGTGCAGACAGTGGCACTCGACATGCCTGCGTTGTCGTTTTCCGCCGGGCACTCTTTGGGCCGGCGCAGCACGCAGAAACACCTAGATTGAAGATAAGCGCCTTTTGCCATTGACCGCAACGAAAATAGAAGATGCACAAACGTCTTGCAATTCCGGCCGAATGGAAGGAGATATCTGCTCAAAACTTTCTGTGCAGGTGCAGACAGTGGCACCCGACATGCCTGCGTTGTCGTTTTCCGCCGGGCACTCTTTGGGCCGGAGCAGCACGCAGAAACACCTAGATTGAAGATAAGCGCCTTTTGCCATTGACCGCGACCTACATTGCAGATGCACAAACGTCTTGCAATTCCGGCCGAACGAAAGAAGATATCTGCTCAAAACATACTGTGCAGGTGCAGACAGTGGCACACGACATGCGTGCGTTGTCGTTTTCCGCCGGGCACTCTTTGGGCCGGCGCAGCACGCAGAAACACCTAGAATGAAGATAAGCGCCTTTTTGTCATTGTCCGCGACCTACATTGAAGATGCACAATCTTCTTTCAATTCCGGCCGAACGGAAGGAGATATCTGCTCAAAACTTTCTGTGCAGGTGCAGACAGTGGCACCCGACATGCCTGCGTTGTCGTTTTCCGCCGGGCACTCTTTGGGCCGGAGCAGCATGCAGAAACACCTAGATTGAAGATAAGCGCCTTTTTGTCATTGACCGCGACCTACATTGCAGATGCACAAACGTCTTGCAATTCCGGCCGAACGAAAGAAGATATCTGCTCAAAACATACTGTGCAGGTGCAGACAGTGGCACCCGACATGCCTGCGTTGTCGTTTTCCGCCGGGCACTCTTTGGGCCGGCGCAGCACGCAGAAACACCTAGATTGAAGATAAGCGCCTTTTTGTCATTGACCGCGACCTACATTGAAGATGCACAATCTTCTTTCAATTCCGGCCGAACGGAAGGAGATATCTGCTCAAAACTTTCTGTGCAGGTGCAGACAGTGGCACCCGACATGCCTGCGTTGTCGTTTTCCGCCGGGCACTCTTTGGGCTGGCGCAGCACGCAGAAACACCTAGATTGAAGATAAGCGCCTTTTGCCATTGACCGCGACGAACATAGAAGATGCACAAACGTCTTGCAATTCCGGCCGAATGGAAGGAGATATCTGCTCAAAACTTTCTGTGCAGGTGTAGACAGTGGCACCCGACATGCCTGCGTTGTCGTTTTCCGCCGGGCACTCTTTGGGCCGGCGCAGCACGCAGAAACACCTAGATTGAAGATAAGCGCCTTTTTGTCATTGACCGCGACCTACATTGAAGATGCACAATCTTCTTTCAATTCCGGCCGAACGGAAGGAGATATCTGCTCAAAACATTCTGTGCAGGTGCAGACAGTGGCACCCGACATGCCTGCGTTGTCGTTTTCCGCCGGGCACTCTTTGAGCCGGAGCAGCACGCAGAAACACCTACATTGAAGATAAGCGCCTTTTGCCATTGACCGCGACAAACATAGAAGATGCACAATCTTCTTTCAATTACGGCCGAACGGAAGGAGATATCTGCTCAAAACTTTCTGTGCAGGTGCAGACAGTGGCACCCGACATGCCTGCGTTGTCGTTTTCCGCCGGGCACTCTTTGGGCCGGCGCAGCACGCAGAAACACCTAGATTGAAGATAAGCGCCTTTTTGTTATTGACCGCGACCTACATTGAAGATGCACAATCTTCTTTCAATTCCGGCCGAACGGAAGGAGATATCTGCTCAAAACTTTCTGTGCAGGTGCAGACAGTGGCACTCGACATGCCTGCGTTGTCGTTTTCCGCCGGGCACTCTTTGGGCCGGCGCAGCACGCAGAAACACCTAGATTGAAGATAAGCGCCTTTTGCCATTGACCGCGACGAACATAGAAGATGCACAAACGTCTTGCAATTCCGGCCGAATGGAAGGAGATATCTGCTCAAAACTTTCTGTGCAGGTGCAGACAGTGGCACCCGACATGCCTGCGTTGTCGTTTTCCGCCGGGCACTCTTTGGGCCGGAGCAGCACGCAGAAACACCTAGATTGAAGATAAGCGCCTTTTGCCATTGACCGCGACGAACATAGAAGATGCACAAACGTCTTGCAATTCCGGCCGAATGGAAGGAGATATCTGCTCAAACCTTTCTGTGCAGGTGCAGACAGTGGCACCCGACATGCCTGCGTTGTCGTTTTCCGCCGGGCACTCTTTGGGCCGGAGCAGCACGCAGAAACACCTAGATTGAAGATAAGCTCCTTTTGTCATTGACCGCGACGAACATAGAAGATGCACAAACTTCTTGCAATTCCGGCCGAATGGAAGGAGATATCTGCTCAAAACTTTCTGTGCAGGTGTAGACAGTGGCACCCGACATGCCTGCGTTGTCGTTTTCCGCCGGGCATTCTTTGGGCCGGCGCAGCACGCAGAAACACCTAGATTGAAGATAAGCGCCTTTTTGTCATTGACCGCGACCTACATTGAAGATGCACAATCTTCTTTCAATTACGGCCGAACGGAAGGAGATATTTGCTCAAAACATTCTGTGCAGGTGCAGACAGTGGCACCCGACATGCCTGCGTTGTCCTTTTCCGCCGGGCAGTCTTTGGGCCGGCGCAGCACGCAGAAACACCTAGATTGAAGATAAGCGCCTTTTTGTCATTGACCGCGACCTACATTGAAGATGCACAATCTTCTTTCAATTCCGGCCGAACGGAAGGAGATATCTGCTCAAAACTTTCTGTGCAGGTGCAGACAGTGGCACTCGACATGCCTGCGTTGTCGTTTTCCGCCGGGCACTCTTTGGGCCGGCGCAGCACGCAGAAACACCTAGATTGAAGATAAGCGCCTTTTGCCATTGACCGCGACGAAAATAGAAGACGCACAAACGTCTTGCAATTCCGGCCGAATGGAAGGAGATATCTGCTCAAAACTTTCTGTGCAGGTGCAGACAGTGGCACCCGACATGCCTGCGTTGTCGTTTTCCGCCGGGCACTCTTTGGGCCGGAGCAGCACGCAGAAACACCTAGATTGAAGATAAGCGCCTTTTTGTCATTGACGCGACCTACATTGCAGATGCACAAACGTCTTGCAATTCCGGCCGAACGAAAGAAGATATCTGCTCAAAACATACTGTGCAGGTGCAGACAGTGGCACCCGACATGCCTGCGTTGTCGTTTTCCGCCGGGCACTCTTTGGGCCGGCGCAGCACGCAGAAACACCTAGATTGAAGATAAGCTCCTTTTGTCATTGACCGCGACGAACATAGAAGATGCACAAACTTCTTGCAATTCCGGCCGAATGGAAGGAGATATCTGCTCAAAACATTCTGTGCAGGTGCAGACAGTGGCACTCGACATGCCTGCGTTGTCGTTTTCCGCCGGGCACTCTTTGGGCCGGCGCAGCACGCAGAAACACCTAGATTGAAGATAAGCGCCTTTTGCCATTGACCGCGACGAAAATAGAAGATGCACAAACGTCTTGCAATTCCGGCCGAATGGAAGGAGATATCTGCTCAAAACTTTCTGTGCAGGTGCAGACAGTGGCACCCGACATGCCTGCGTTGTCGTTTTCCGCCGGGCACTCTTTGGGCCGGAGCAGCACGCAGAAACACCTAGATTGAAGATAAGCGCCTTTTTGTCATTGACCGCGACCTACATTGCAGATGCACAAACGTCTTGCAATTCCGGCCGAACGAAAGAAGATATCTGCTCAAAACATACTGTGCAGGTGCAGACAGTGGCACCCGACATGCCTGCGTTGTCGTTTTCCGCCGGGCACTCTTTGGGCCGGCGCAGCACGCAGAAACACCTAGATTGAAGATAAGCGCCTTTTTGTCATTGACCGCGACCTACATTGAAGATGCACAATCTTCTTTCAATTCCGGCCGAACGGAAGGAGATATCTGCTCAAAACATTCTGTGCAGGTGCAGACAGTGGCACCCGACATGCCTGCGTTGTCGTTTTCCGCCGGGCACTCTTTGAGCCGGAGCAGCACGCAGAAACACCTACATTGAAGATAAGCGCCTTTTGCCATTGACCGTGACAAACATAGAAGATGCACAATCTTCTTTCAATTACGGCCGAACGGAAGGAGATATCTGCTCAAAACTTTCTGTGCAGGTGCAGACAGTGGCACCCGACATGCCTGCGTTGTCGTTTTCCGCCGGGCACTCTTTGGGCCGGCGCAGCACGCAGAAACACCTAGATTGAAGATAAGCGCCTTTTTGTTATTGACCGCGACCTACATTGAAGATGCACAATCTTCTTTCAATTCCGGCCGAACGGAAGGAGATATCTGCTCAAAACTTTCTGTGCAGGTGCAGACAGTGGCACTCGACATGCCTGCGTTGTCGTTTTCCGCCGGGCACTCTTTGGGCCGGCGCAGCACGCAGAAACACCTAGATTGAAGATAAGCGCCTTTTGCCATTGACCGCGACGAACATAGAAGATGCACAAACGTCTTGCAATTCCGGCCGAATGGAAGGAGATATCTGCTCAAAACTTTCTGTGCAGGTGCAGACAGTGGCACCCGACATGCCTGCGTTGTCGTTTTCCGCCGGGCACTCTTTGGGCCGGCGCAGCACGCAGAAACACCTAGATTGAAGATAAGCGCCTTTTTGTTATTGACCGCGACCTACATTGAAGATGCACAATCTTCTTTCAATTCCGGCCGAACGGAAGGAGATATCTGCTCAAAACTTTCTGTGCAGGTGCAGACAGTGGCACTCGACATGCCTGCGTTGTCGTTTTCCGCCGGGCACTCTTTGGGCCGGCGCAGCACGCAGAAACACCTAGATTGAAGATAAGCGCCTTTTGCCATTGACCGCGACGAACATAGAAGATGCACAAACGTCTTGCAATTCCGGCCGAATGGAAGGAGATATCTGCTCAAAACTTTCTGTGCAGGTGCAGACAGTGGCACCCGACATGCCTGCGTTGTCGTTTTCCGCCGGGCACTCTTTGGGCCGGAGCAGCACGCAGAAACACCTAGATTGAAGATAAGCTCCTTTTGTCATTGACCGCGACGAACATAGAAGATGCACAAACTTCTTGCAATTCCGGCCGAATGGAAGGAGATATCTGCTCAAAACTTTCTGTGCAGGTGTAGACAGTGGCACCCGACATGCCTGCGTTGTCGTTTTCCGCCGGGCACTCTTTGGGCCGGCGCAGCACGCAGAAACACCTAGATTGAAGATAAGCGCCTTTTTGTCATTGACCGCGACCTACATTGCAGATGCACAAACGTCTTGCAATTCCGGCCGAACGAAAGAAGATATCTGCTCAAAACATACTGTGCAGGTGCAGACAGTGGCACCCGACATGCCTGCGTTGTCGTTTTCCGCCGGGCACTCTTTGGGCCGGCGCAGCACGCAGAAACACCTAGATTGAAGATAAGCGCCTTTTTGTCATTGACCGCGACCTACATTGAAGATGCACAATCTTCTTTCAATTCCGGCCGAACGGAAGGAGATATCTGCTCAAAACATTCTGTGCAGGTGCAGACACTGGCACCCGACATGCCTGCGTTGTCGTTTTCCGCCGGGCACTCTTTGAGCCGGAGCAGCACGCAGAAACACCTTCATTGAAGATAAGCGCCTTTTGCGATTGACCGCGACAAACATAGAAGATGCACAATCTTCTTTCAATTACGGCCGAACGGAAGGAGATATCTGCTCAAAACTTTCTGTGCAGGTGCAGACAGTGGCACCCGACATGCCTGCGTTGTCGTTTTCCGCCGGGCACTCTTTGGGCCGGCGCAGCACGCAGAAACACCTAGATTGAAGATAAGCGCCTTTTTGTTATTGACCGCGACCTACATTGAAGATGCACAATCTTCTTTCAATTCCGGCCGAACGGAAGGAGATATCTGCTCAAAACTTTCTGTGCAGGTGCAGACAGTGGCACTCGACATGCCTGCGTTGTCGTTTTCCGCCGGGCACTCTTTGGGCCGGCGCAGCACGCAGAAACACCTAGATTGAAGATAAGCGCCTTTTGCCATTGACCGCGACGAACATAGAAGATGCACAAACGTCTTGCAATTCCGGCCGAATGGAAGGAGATATCTGCTCAAAACTTTCTGTGCAGGTGCAGACAGTGGCACCCGACATGCCTGCGTTGTCGTTTTCCGCCGGGCACTCTTTGGGCCGGAGCAGCACGCAGAAACACCTAGATTGAAGATAAGCTCCTTTTGTCATTGACCGCGACGAACATAGAAGATGCACAAACTTCTTGCAATTCCGGCCGAATGGAAGGAGATATCTGCTCAAAACTTTCTGTGCAGGTGTAGACAGTGGCACCCGACATGCCTGCGTTGTCGTTTTCCGCCGGGCACTCTTTGGGCCGGCGCAGCACGCAGAAACACCTAGATTGAAGATAAGCGCCTTTTTGTCATTGACCGCGACCTACATTGAAGATGCACAATCTTCTTTCAATTCCGGCCGAACGGAAGGAGATATTTGCTCAAAACATTCTGTGCAGGTGCAGACAGTGGCACCCGACATGCCTGCGTTGTCGTTTTCCGCCGGGCAGTCTTTGGGCCGGCGCAGCACGCAGAAACACCTAGATTGAAGATAAGCGCCTTTTTGTCATTGACCGCGACCTACATTGAAGATGCACAATCTTCTTTCAATTCCGGCCGAACGGAAGGAGATATCTGCTCAAAACTTTCTGTGCAGGTGCAGACAGTGGCACTCGACATGCCTGCGTTGTCGTTTTCCGCCGGGCACTCTTTGGGCCGGCGCAGCACGCAGAAACACCTAGATTGAAGATAAGCGCCTTTTGCCATTGACCGCGACGAAAATAGAAGATGCACAAACGTCTTGCAATTCCGGCCGAATGGAAGGAGATATCTGCTCAAAACTTTCTGTGCAGGTGCAGACAGTGGCACCCGACATGCCTGCGTTGTCGTTTTCCGCCGGGCACTCTTTGGGCCGGAGCAGCACGCAGAAACACCTAGATTGAAGATAAGCGCCTTTTTGTCATTGACCGCGACCTACATTGCAGATGCACAAACGTCTTGCAATTCCGGCCGAACGAAAGAAGATATCTGCTCAAAACATACTGTGCAGGTGCAGACAGTGGCACCCGACATGCCTGCGTTGTCGTTTTCCGCCGGGCACTCTTTGGGCCGGCGCAGCACGCAGAAACACCTAGATTGCAGGTAAGGGCTTTTTGACATTGACCGCGACCAATATTGAAGATGCACAAACGTCTTGCAATTCTGGCCGAACGAAAGAAGATATCTGCTCAAACCTTTCTGTGCAGGTGCAGACAGTGGCACCCGACATGGCTGCGTTGTCGTTTTCCGCCGGGCAGTCTTGGGGCCGGCGCAGCACGCAGAAACACCTAGATTGAAGATAAGCGCCTTTTTGTCATTGACCGCGACCTACATTGAAGATGCACAATCTTCTTTCAATTCCGGCCGAACGGAAGGAGATATCTGCTCAAAACTTTCTGTGCAGGTGCAGACAGTGGCACTCGACATGCCTGCGTTGTCGTTTTCCGCCGGGCACTCTTTGGGCCGGCGCAGCACGCAGAAACACCTAGATTGAAGATAAGCGCCTTTTGCCATTGACCGCGACGAACATAGAAGATGCACAAACGTCTTGCAATTCCGGCCGAATGGAAGGAGATATCTGCTCAAAACTTTCTGTGCAGGTGCAGACAGTGGCACCCGACATGCCTGCGTTGTCGTTTTCCGCCGGGCACTCTTTGGGCCGGAGCAGCACGCAGAAACACCTAGATTGAAGATAAGCTCCTTTTGTCATTGACCGCGACGAACATAGAAGATGCACAAACTTCTTGCAATTCCGGCCGAATGGAAGGAGATATCTGCTCAAAACTTTCTGTGCAGGTGTAGACAGTGGCACCCGACATGGCTGCGTTGTCGTTTTCCGCCGGGCACTCTTTGGGCCGGCGCAGCACGCAGAAACACCTAGATTGAAGATAAGCGCCTTTTTGTCTTTGACCGCGACCTACATTGAAGATGCACAATCTTCTTTCAATTCCGGCCGAACGGAAGGAGATATCTGCTCAAAACATTCTGTGCAGGTGCAGACAGTGGCACCCGACATGCCTGCGTTGTCGTTTTCGGCCGGGCAGTCTTTGGGCCGGCGCAGAATGCAGAAACACCTAGATTGAAGATAAGCGCCTTTTTGTCATTGACCGCGACCTACATTGAAGATGCACAAACTTCTTTCAATTCCGGCCGAACGGAAGGAGATATCTGCTCAAAACTTTCTGTGCAGGTGCAGACAGTGGCACTCGACATGCCTGCGTTGTCGTTTTCCGCCGGGCACTCTTTGGGCCGGCGCAGCACGCAGAAACACCTAGATTGAAGATAAGCGCCTTTTGCCATTGACCGCAACGAAAATAGAAGATGCACAAACGTCTTGCAATTCCGGCCGAATGGAAGGAGATATCTGCTCAAAACTTTCTGTGCAGGTGCAGACAGTGGCACCCGACATGCCTGCGTTGTCGTTTTCCGCCGGGCACTCTTTGGGCCGGCGCAGCACGCAGAAACACCTAGATTGAAGATAAGCGCCTTTTTGTCATTGACCGCGACGAACATTGCAGATGCACAAACGTCTTGCAATTCCGGCCGAACGAAAGAAGATATCTGCTCAAAACATACTGTGCAGGTGCAGACAGTGGCACCCGACATACCTGCGTTGTCGTTTTCCGCCGGGCACTCTTTGGGCCGGCGCAGCACGCAGAAACACCTAGAATGAAGATAAGCGCCTTTTTGTCATTGTCCGCGACCTACATTGAAGATGCACAATCTTCTTTCAATTCCGGCCGAACGGAAGGAGATATCTGCTCAAAACTTTCTGTGCAGGTGCAGACAGTGGCACCCGACATGCCTGCGTTGTCGTTTTCCGCCGGGCACTCTTTGGGCCGGCGCAGCACGCAGAAACACCTAGATTGAAGATAAGCGCCTTTTGCCATTGACCGCGACGAATATAGAAGATGCACAAACGTCTTGCAATTCCGGCCGAATGGAAGGAGATATCTGCTCAAAACTTTCTGTGCAGGTGTAGACAGTGGCACCCGACATGCCTGCGTTGTCGTTTTCCGCCGGGCACTCTTTGGGCCGGAGCAGCACGCAGAAACACCTAGATTGAAGATAAGCTCCTTTTGTCATTGACCGCGACGAACATAGAAGATGCACAAACTTCTTGCAATTCCGGCCGAATGGAAGGAGATATCTGCTCAAAACTTTCTGTGCAGGTGTAGACAGTGGCACCCGACATGCCTGCGTTGTCGTTTTCCGCCGGGCACTCTTTGGGCCGGCGCAGCACGCAGAAACACCTAGATTGAAGATAAGCGCCTTTTTGTCATTGACCGCGACCTACATTGAAGATGCACAATCTTCTTTCAATTCCGGCCGAACGGAAGGAGATATCTGCTCAAAACATTCTGTGCAGGTGCAGACAGTGGCACCCGACATGCCTGCGTTGTCGTTTTCCGCCGGGCACTCTTTGAGCCGGAGCAGCACGCAGAAACACCTACATTGAAGATAAGCGCCTTTTGCCATTGACCGCGACCTACATTGAAGATGCACAATCTTCTTTCAATTCCGGCCGAACGGAAGGAGATATCTGCTCAAAACTTTCTGTGCAAGTGCAGACAGTGGCACCCGACATGCCTGCGTTGTCGTTTTCCGCCGGGCACTCTTTGGGCCGGCGCAGCACGCAGAAACACCTAGATTGAAGATAAGCGCCTTTTGCCATTGACCGCGACCTACATTGCAGATGCACAAACGTCTTGCAATTCCGGCCGAACGAAAGAAGATATCTGCTCAAAACATACTGTGCAGGTGCAGACAGTGGCACCCGACATGCCTGCGTTGTCGTTTTCCGCCGGGCACTCTTTGGGCCGGAGCAGCATGCAGAAACACCTAGATTGAAGATAAGCGCCTTTTTGTCATTGACCGCGACCTACATTGCAGATGCACAAACGTCTTGCAATTCCGGCCGAACGAAAGAAGATATCTGCTCAAAACATACTGTGCAGGTGCAGACAGTGGCACCCGACATGCCTGCTTTGTCGTTTTCCGCCGGGCACTCTTTGGGCCGGCGCAGCACGCAGAAACACCTAGATTGAAGATAAGCGCCTTTTTGTCATTGACCGCGACCTACATTGAAGATGCACAATCTTCTTTCAATTCCGGCCGAACGGAAGGAGATATCTGCTCAAAACTTTCTGTGCAGGTGCAGACAGTGGCACCCGACATGCCTGCGTTGTCGTTTTCCGCCGGGCACTCTTTGGGCCGGCGCAGCACGCAGAAACACCTAGATTGAAGATAAGCGCCTTTTGCCATTGACCGCGACCTACATTGAAGATGCACAATCTTCTTTCAATTCCGGCCGAACGGAAGGAGATATCTGCTCAAAACTTTCTGTGCAAGTGCAGACAGTGGCACCCGACATGCCTGCGTTGTCGTTTTCCGCCGGGCACTCTTTGGGCCGGCGCAGCACGCAGAAACACCTAGATTGAAGATAAGCGCCTTTTGCCATTGACCGCGACCTACATTGCAGATGCACAAACGTCTTGCAATTCCGGCCGAACGAAAGAAGATATCTGCTCAAAACATACTGTGCAGGTGCAGACAGTGGCACCCGACATGCCTGCGTTGTCGTTTTCCGCCGGGCACTCTTTGGGCCGGCGCAGCACGCAGAAACACCTAGATTGAAGATAAGCGCCTTTTTGTCATTGACCGCGACCTACATTGAAGATGCACAATCTTCTTTCAATTCCGGCCGAACGGAAGGAGATATCTGCTCAAAACATTCTGTGCAGGTGCAGACAGTGGCACCCGACATGCCTGCGTTGTCGTTTTCCGCCGGGCACTCTTTGAGCCGGAGCAGCACGCAGAAACACCTACATTGAAGATAAGCGCCTTTTGCCATTGACCGCGACAAACATAGAAGATGCACAATCTTCTTTCAATTACGGCCGAACGGAAGGAGATATCTGCTCAAAACTTTCTGTGCAGGTGCAGACAGTGGCACCCGACATGCCTGCGTTGTCGTTTTCCGCCGGGCACTCTTTGGGCCGGCGCAGCACGCAGAAACACCTAGATTGAAGATAAGCGCCTTTTTGTTATTGACCGCGACCTACATTGAAGATGCACAATCTTCTTTCAATTCCGGCCGAACGGAAGGAGATATCTGCTCAAAACTTTCTGTGCAGGTGCAGACAGTGGCACTCGACATGCCTGCGTTGTCGTTTTCCGCCGGGCACTCTTTGGGCCGGCGCAGCACGCAGAAACACCTAGATTGAAGATAAGCGCCTTTTGCCATTGACCGCGACGAACATAGAAGATGCACAAACGTCTTGCAATTCCGGCCGAATGGAAGGAGATATCTGCTCAAAACTTTCTGTGCAGGTGCAGACAGTGGCACCCGACATGCCTGCGTTGTCGTTTTCCGCCGGGCACTCTTTGGGCCGGAGCAGCACGCAGAAACACCTAGATTGAAGATAAGCGCCTTTTGCCATTGACCGCGACGAACATAGAAGATGCACAAACGTCTTGCAATTCCGGCCGAATGGAAGGAGATATCTGCTCAAACCTTTCTGTGCAGGTGCAGACAGTGGCACCCGACATGCCTGCGTTGTCGTTTTCCGCCGGGCACTCTTTGGGCCGGAGCAGCACGCAGAAACACCTAGATTGAAGATAAGCTCCTTTTGTCATTGACCGCGACGAACATAGAAGATGCACAAACTTCTTGCAATTCCGGCCGAATGGAAGGAGATATCTGCTCAAAACTTTCTGTGCAGGTGTAGACAGTGGCACCCGACATGCCTGCGTTGTCGTTTTCCGCCGGGCATTCTTTGGGCCGGCGCAGCACGCAGAAACACCTAGATTGAAGATAAGCGCCTTTTTGTCATTGACCGCGACCTACATTGAAGATGCACAATCTTCTTTCAATTACGGCCGAACGGAAGGAGATATTTGCTCAAAACATTCTGTGCAGGTGCAGACAGTGGCACCCGACATGCCTGCGTTGTCCTTTTCCGCCGGGCAGTCTTTGGGCCGGCGCAGCACGCAGAAACACCTAGATTGAAGATAAGCGCCTTTTTGTCATTGACCGCGACCTACATTGAAGATGCACAATCTTCTTTCAATTCCGGCCGAACGGAAGGAGATATCTGCTCAAAACTTTCTGTGCAGGTGCAGACAGTGGCACTCGACATGCCTGCGTTGTCGTTTTCCGCCGGGCACTCTTTGGGCCGGCGCAGCACGCAGAAACACCTAGATTGAAGATAAGCGCCTTTTGCCATTGACCGCGACGAAAATAGAAGACGCACAAACGTCTTGCAATTCCGGCCGAATGGAAGGAGATATCTGCTCAAAACTTTCTGTGCAGGTGCAGACAGTGGCACCCGACATGCCTGCGTTGTCGTTTTCCGCCGGGCACTCTTTGGGCCGGAGCAGCACGCAGAAACACCTAGATTGAAGATAAGCGCCTTTTTGTCATTGACCGCGACCTACATTGCAGATGCACAAACGTCTTGCAATTCCGGCCGAACGAAAGAAGATATCTGCTCAAAACATACTGTGCAGGTGCAGACAGTGGCACCCGACATGCCTGCGTTGTCGTTTTCCGCCGGGCACTCTTTGGGCCGGCGCAGCACGCAGAAACACCTAGATTGAAGATAAGCTCCTTTTGTCATTGACCGCGACGAACATAGAAGATGCACAAACTTCTTGCAATTCCGGCCGAATGGAAGGAGATATCTGCTCAAAACATTCTGTGCAGGTGCAGACAGTGGCACTCGACATGCCTGCGTTGTCGTTTTCCGCCGGGCACTCTTTGGGCCGGCGCAGCACGCAGAAACACCTAGATTGAAGATAAGCGCCTTTTGCCATTGACCGCGACGAAAATAGAAGATGCACAAACGTCTTGCAATTCCGGCCGAATGGAAGGAGATATCTGCTCAAAACTTTCTGTGCAGGTGCAGACAGTGGCACCCGACATGCCTGCGTTGTCGTTTTCCGCCGGGCACTCTTTGGGCCGGAGCAGCACGCAGAAACACCTAGATTGAAGATAAGCGCCTTTTTGTCATTGACCGCGACCTACATTGCAGATGCACAAACGTCTTGCAATTCCGGCCGAACGAAAGAAGATATCTGCTCAAAACATACTGTGCAGGTGCAGACAGTGGCACCCGACATGCCTGCGTTGTCGTTTTCCGCCGGGCACTCTTTGGGCCGGCGCAGCACGCAGAAACACCTAGATTGAAGATAAGCGCCTTTTTGTCATTGACCGCGACCTACATTGAAGATGCACAATCTTCTTTCAATTCCGGCCGAACGGAAGGAGATATCTGCTCAAAACATTCTGTGCAGGTGCAGACAGTGGCACCCGACATGCCTGCGTTGTCGTTTTCCGCCGGGCACTCTTTGAGCCGGAGCAGCACGCAGAAACACCTACATTGAAGATAAGCGCCTTTTGCCATTGACCGTGACAAACATAGAAGATGCACAATCTTCTTTCAATTACGGCCGAACGGAAGGAGATATCTGCTCAAAACTTTCTGTGCAGGTGCAGACAGTGGCACCCGACATGCCTGCGTTGTCGTTTTCCGCCGGGCACTCTTTGGGCCGGCGCAGCACGCAGAAACACCTAGATTGAAGATAAGCGCCTTTTTGTTATTGACCGCGACCTACATTGAAGATGCACAATCTTCTTTCAATTCCGGCCGAACGGAAGGAGATATCTGCTCAAAACTTTCTGTGCAGGTGCAGACAGTGGCACTCGACATGCCTGCGTTGTCGTTTTCCGCCGGGCACTCTTTGGGCCGGCGCAGCACGCAGAAACACCTAGATTGAAGATAAGCGCCTTTTGCCATTGACCGCGACGAACATAGAAGATGCACAAACGTCTTGCAATTCCGGCCGAATGGAAGGAGATATCTGCTCAAAACTTTCTGTGCAGGTGCAGACAGTGGCACCCGACATGCCTGCGTTGTCGTTTTCCGCCGGGCACTCTTTGGGCCGGAGCAGCACGCAGAAACACCTAGATTGAAGATAAGCTCCTTTTGTCATTGACCGCGACGAACATAGAAGATGCACAAACTTCTTGCAATTCCGGCCGAATGGAAGGAGATATCTGCTCAAAACTTTCTGTGCAGGTGTAGACAGTGGCACCCGACATGCCTGCGTTGTCGTTTTCCGCCGGGCACTCTTTGGGCCGGCGCAGCACGCAGAAACACCTAGATTGAAGATAAGCGCCTTTTTGTCATTGACCGCGACCTACATTGCAGATGCACAAACGTCTTGCAATTCCGGCCGAACGAAAGAAGATATCTGCTCAAAACATACTGTGCAGGTGCAGACAGTGGCACCCGACATGCCTGCGTTGTCGTTTTCCGCCGGGCACTCTTTGGGCCGGCGCAGCACGCAGAAACACCTAGATTGAAGATAAGCGCCTTTTTGTCATTGACCGCGACCTACATTGAAGATGCACAATCTTCTTTCAATTCCGGCCGAACGGAAGGAGATATCTGCTCAAAACATTCTGTGCAGGTGCAGACACTGGCACCCGACATGCCTGCGTTGTCGTTTTCCGCCGGGCACTCTTTGAGCCGGAGCAGCACGCAGAAACACCTTCATTGAAGATAAGCGCCTTTTGCGATTGACCGCGACAAACATAGAAGATGCACAATCTTCTTTCAATTACGGCCGAACGGAAGGAGATATCTGCTCAAAACTTTCTGTGCAGGTGCAGACAGTGGCACCCGACATGCCTGCGTTGTCGTTTTCCGCCGGGCACTCTTTGGGCCGGCGCAGCACGCAGAAACACCTAGATTGAAGATAAGCGCCTTTTTGTTATTGACCGCGACCTACATTGAAGATGCACAATCTTCTTTCAATTCCGGCCGAACGGAAGGAGATATCTGCTCAAAACTTTCTGTGCAGGTGCAGACAGTGGCACTCGACATGCCTGCGTTGTCGTTTTCCGCCGGGCACTCTTTGGGCCGGCGCAGCACGCAGAAACACCTAGATTGAAGATAAGCGCCTTTTGCCATTGACCGCGACGAACATAGAAGATGCACAAACGTCTTGCAATTCCGGCCGAATGGAAGGAGATATCTGCTCAAAACTTTCTGTGCAGGTGCAGACAGTGGCACCCGACATGCCTGCGTTGTCGTTTTCCGCCGGGCACTCTTTGGGCCGGAGCAGCACGCAGAAACACCTAGATTGAAGATAAGCTCCTTTTGTCATTGACCGCGACGAACATAGAAGATGCACAAACTTCTTGCAATTCCGGCCGAATGGAAGGAGATATCTGCTCAAAACTTTCTGTGCAGGTGTAGACAGTGGCACCCGACATGCCTGCGTTGTCGTTTTCCGCCGGGCACTCTTTGGGCCGGCGCAGCACGCAGAAACACCTAGATTGAAGATAAGCGCCTTTTTGTCATTGACCGCGACCTACATTGAAGATGCACAATCTTCTTTCAATTCCGGCCGAACGGAAGGAGATATTTGCTCAAAACATTCTGTGCAGGTGCAGACAGTGGCACCCGACATGCCTGCGTTGTCGTTTTCCGCCGGGCAGTCTTTGGGCCGGCGCAGCACGCAGAAACACCTAGATTGAAGATAAGCGCCTTTTTGTCATTGACCGCGACCTACATTGAAGATGCACAATCTTCTTTCAATTCCGGCCGAACGGAAGGAGATATCTGCTCAAAACTTTCTGTGCAGGTGCAGACAGTGGCACTCGACATGCCTGCGTTGTCGTTTTCCGCCGGGCACTCTTTGGGCCGGCGCAGCACGCAGAAACACCTAGATTGAAGATAAGCGCCTTTTGCCATTGACCGCGACGAAAATAGAAGATGCACAAACGTCTTGCAATTCCGGCCGAATGGAAGGAGATATCTGCTCAAAACTTTCTGTGCAGGTGCAGACAGTGGCACCCGACATGCCTGCGTTGTCGTTTTCCGCCGGGCACTCTTTGGGCCGGAGCAGCACGCAGAAACACCTAGATTGAAGATAAGCGCCTTTTTGTCATTGACCGCGACCTACATTGCAGATGCACAAACGTCTTGCAATTCCGGCCGAACGAAAGAAGATATCTGCTCAAAACATACTGTGCAGGTGCAGACAGTGGCACCCGACATGCCTGCGTTGTCGTTTTCCGCCGGGCACTCTTTGGGCCGGCGCAGCACGCAGAAACACCTAGATTGCAGGTAAGGGCTTTTTGACATTGACCGCGACCAATATTGAAGATGCACAAACGTCTTGCAATTCTGGCCGAACGAAAGAAGATATCTGCTCAAACCTTTCTGTGCAGGTGCAGACAGTGGCACCCGACATGGCTGCGTTGTCGTTTTCCGCCGGGCAGTCTTGGGGCCGGCGCAGCACGCAGAAACACCTAGATTGAAGATAAGCGCCTTTTTGTCATTGACCGCGACCTACATTGAAGATGCACAATCTTCTTTCAATTCCGGCCGAACGGAAGGAGATATCTGCTCAAAACTTTCTGTGCAGGTGCAGACAGTGGCACTCGACATGCCTGCGTTGTCGTTTTCCGCCGGGCACTCTTTGGGCCGGCGCAGCACGCAGAAACACCTAGATTGAAGATAAGCGCCTTTTGCCATTGACCGCGACGAACATAGAAGATGCACAAACGTCTTGCAATTCCGGCCGAATGGAAGGAGATATCTGCTCAAAACTTTCTGTGCAGGTGCAGACAGTGGCACCCGACATGCCTGCGTTGTCGTTTTCCGCCGGGCACTCTTTGGGCCGGAGCAGCACGCAGAAACACCTAGATTGAAGATAAGCTCCTTTTGTCATTGACCGCGACGAACATAGAAGATGCACAAACTTCTTGCAATTCCGGCCGAATGGAAGGAGATATCTGCTCAAAACTTTCTGTGCAGGTGTAGACAGTGGCACCCGACATGGCTGCGTTGTCGTTTTCCGCCGGGCACTCTTTGGGCCGGCGCAGCACGCAGAAACACCTAGATTGAAGATAAGCGCCTTTTTGTCTTTGACCGCGACCTACATTGAAGATGCACAATCTTCTTTCAATTCCGGCCGAACGGAAGGAGATATCTGCTCAAAACATTCTGTGCAGGTGCAGACAGTGGCACCCGACATGCCTGCGTTGTCGTTTTCGGCCGGGCAGTCTTTGGGCCGGCGCAGAATGCAGAAACACCTAGATTGAAGATAAGCGCCTTTTTGTCATTGACCGCGACCTACATTGAAGATGCACAAACTTCTTTCAATTCCGGCCGAACGGAAGGAGATATCTGCTCAAAACTTTCTGTGCAGGTGCAGACAGTGGCACTCGACATGCCTGCGTTGTCGTTTTCCGCCGGGCACTCTTTGGGCCGGCGCAGCACGCAGAAACACCTAGATTGAAGATAAGCGCCTTTTGCCATTGACCGCAACGAAAATAGAAGATGCACAAACGTCTTGCAATTCCGGCCGAATGGAAGGAGATATCTGCTCAAAACTTTCTGTGCAGGTGCAGACAGTGGCACCCGACATGCCTGCGTTGTCGTTTTCCGCCGGGCACTCTTTGGGCCGGCGCAGCACGCAGAAACACCTAGATTGAAGATAAGCGCCTTTTTGTCATTGACCGCGACGAACATTGCAGATGCACAAACGTCTTGCAATTCCGGCCGAACGAAAGAAGATATCTGCTCAAAACATACTGTGCAGGTGCAGACAGTGGCACCCGACATACCTGCGTTGTCGTTTTCCGCCGGGCACTCTTTGGGCCGGCGCAGCACGCAGAAACACCTAGAATGAAGATAAGCGCCTTTTTGTCATTGTCCGCGACCTACATTGAAGATGCACAATCTTCTTTCAATTCCGGCCGAACGGAAGGAGATATCTGCTCAAAACTTTCTGTGCAGGTGCAGACAGTGGCACCCGACATGCCTGCGTTGTCGTTTTCCGCCGGGCACTCTTTGGGCCGGCGCAGCACGCAGAAACACCTAGATTGAAGATAAGCGCCTTTTGCCATTGACCGCGACGAATATAGAAGATGCACAAACGTCTTGCAATTCCGGCCGAATGGAAGGAGATATCTGCTCAAAACTTTCTGTGCAGGTGTAGACAGTGGCACCCGACATGCCTGCGTTGTCGTTTTCCGCCGGGCACTCTTTGGGCCGGAGCAGCACGCAGAAACACCTAGATTGAAGATAAGCTCCTTTTGTCATTGACCGCGACGAACATAGAAGATGCACAAACTTCTTGCAATTCCGGCCGAATGGAAGGAGATATCTGCTCAAAACTTTCTGTGCAGGTGTAGACAGTGGCACCCGACATGCCTGCGTTGTCGTTTTCCGCCGGGCACTCTTTGGGCCGGCGCAGCACGCAGAAACACCTAGATTGAAGATAAGCGCCTTTTTGTCATTGACCGCGACCTACATTGAAGATGCACAATCTTCTTTCAATTCCGGCCGAACGGAAGGAGATATCTGCTCAAAACATTCTGTGCAGGTGCAGACAGTGGCACCCGACATGCCTGCGTTGTCGTTTTCCGCCGGGCACTCTTTGAGCCGGAGCAGCACGCAGAAACACCTACATTGAAGATAAGCGCCTTTTGCCATTGACCGCGACCTACATTGAAGATGCACAATCTTCTTTCAATTCCGGCCGAACGGAAGGAGATATCTGCTCAAAACTTTCTGTGCAAGTGCAGACAGTGGCACCCGACATGCCTGCGTTGTCGTTTTCCGCCGGGCACTCTTTGGGCCGGCGCAGCACGCAGAAACACCTAGATTGAAGATAAGCGCCTTTTGCCATTGACCGCGACCTACATTGCAGATGCACAAACGTCTTGCAATTCCGGCCGAACGAAAGAAGATATCTGCTCAAAACATACTGTGCAGGTGCAGACAGTGGCACCCGACATGCCTGCGTTGTCGTTTTCCGCCGGGCACTCTTTGGGCCGGAGCAGCATGCAGAAACACCTAGATTGAAGATAAGCGCCTTTTTGTCATTGACCGCGACCTACATTGCAGATGCACAAACGTCTTGCAATTCCGGCCGAACGAAAGAAGATATCTGCTCAAAACATACTGTGCAGGTGCAGACAGTGGCACCCGACATGCCTGCTTTGTCGTTTTCCGCCGGGCACTCTTTGGGCCGGCGCAGCACGCAGAAACACCTAGATTGAAGATAAGCGCCTTTTTGTCATTGACCGCGACCTACATTGAAGATGCACAATCTTCTTTCAATTCCGGCCGAACGGAAGGAGATATCTGCTCAAAACTTTCTGTGCAGGTGCAGACAGTGGCACCCGACATGCCTGCGTTGTCGTTTTCCGCCGGGCACTCTTTGGGCCGGCGCAGCACGCAGAAACACCTAGATTGAAGATAAGCGCCTTTTGCCATTGACCGCGACCTACATTGAAGATGCACAATCTTCTTTCAATTCCGGCCGAACGGAAGGAGATATCTGCTCAAAACTTTCTGTGCAAGTGCAGACAGTGGCACCCGACATGCCTGCGTTGTCGTTTTCCGCCGGGCACTCTTTGGGCCGGCGCAGCACGCAGAAACACCTAGATTGAAGATAAGCGCCTTTTGCCATTGACCGCGACCTACATTGCAGATGCACAAACGTCTTGCAATTCCGGCCGAACGAAAGAAGATATCTGCTCAAAACATACTGTGCAGGTGCAGACAGTGGCACCCGACATGCCTGCGTTGTCGTTTTCCGCCGGGCACTCTTTGGGCCGGCGCAGCACGCAGAAACACCTAGATTGAAGATAAGCGCCTTTTTGTCATTGACCGCGACCTACATTGAAGATGCACAATCTTCTTTCAATTCCGGCCGAACGGAAGGAGATATCTGCTCAAAACTTTCTGTGCAGGTGCAGACAGTGGCACCCGACATGCCTGCGTTGTCGTTTTCCGCCGGGCACTCTTTGGGCCGGAGCAGCACGCAGAAACACCTAGATTGAAGATAAGCTCCTTTTGTCATTGACCGCGACGAACATAGAAGATGCACAAACTTCTTGCAATTCCGGCCGAATGGAAGGAGATATCTGCTCAAAACTTTCTGTGCAGGTGTAGACAGTGGCACCCGACATGCCTGCGTTGTCGTTTTCCGCCGGGCACTCTTTGGGCCGGCGCAGCACGCAGAAACACCTAGATTGAAGATAAGCGCCTTTTTTTCATTGACCGCGACCTACATTGAAGATGCACAATCTTCTTTCAATTCCGGCCGAACGGAAGGAGATATCTGCTCAAAACATTCTGTGCAGGTGCAGACAGTGGCACCCGACATGCCTGCGTTGTCGTTTTCCGCCGGGCAGTCTTTGGGCCGGCGCAGAACGCAGAAACACCTAGATTGAAGATAAGCGCCTTTTTGTCATTGACCGCGACCTACATTGAAGATGCACAATCTTCTTTCAATTCCCTCCGAACGGAAGGAGATATCTGCTCAAAACTTTCTGTGCAGGTGCAGACAGTGGCACTCGACATGCCTGCGTTGTCGTTTTCCGCCGGGCACTCTTTGGGCCGGCGCAGCACGCAGAAACACCTAGATTGAAGATAAGCGCCTTTTGCCATTGACCGCGACGAAAATAGAAGATGCACAAACGTCTTGCAATTCCGGCCGAATGGAAGGAGATATCTGCTCAAAACTTTCTGTGCAGGTGCAGACAGTGGCACCCGACATGCCTGCGTTGTCGTTTTCCGCCGGGCACTCTTTGGGCCGGAGCAGCATGCAGAAACACCTAGATTGAAGATAAGCGCCTTTTTGTCATTGACCGCGACCTACATTGAAGATGCACAATCTTCTTTCAATTCCGGCCGAACGGAAGGAGATATCTGCTCAAAACATTCTGTGCAGGTGCAGACAGTGGCACCCGACATGCCTGCGTTGTCGTTTTCCGCCGCGCACTCTTTGAGCCGGAGCAGCACGCAGAAACACCTACATTGAAGATAAGCGCCTTTTGCCATTGACCGCGACAAACATAGAAGATGCACAATCTTCTTTCAATTACGGCCGAACGGAAGGAGATATCTGCTCAAAACTTTCTGTGCAGGTGTAGACAGTGGCACCCGACATGCCTGCGTTGTCGTTTTCCGCCGGGCACTCTTTGGGCCGGAGCAGCACGCAGAAACACCTAGATTGAAGATAAGCGCATTTTTGTCATTGTCCGCGACCTACATTGAAGATGCACAAACGTCTTGCAATTTCGGCCGAACGAAAGAAGATATCTGCTCAAAACATACTGTGCAGGTGCAGACAGTGGCACCCGACATGCCTGCGTTGTCGTTTTCCGCCGGGCACTCTTTGGGCCGGCGAAGCACGCAGAAACACCTAGATTGAAGATAAGCGCCTTTTGCCATTGACCGCGACGAACATAGAAGATGCACAAACGTCTTGCAATTCCGGCCGAATGGAAGGAGATATCTGCTCAAAACTTTCTGTGCAGGTGCAGACAGTGGCACTCGACATGCCTGCGTTGTCGTTTTCCGCCGGGCACTCTTTGGGCCGGCGCAGCACGCAGAAACACCTAGATTGAAGATAAGCGCCTTTTGCCATTGACCGCGACGAACATAGAAGATGCACAAACGTCTTGCAATTCCGGCCGAATGGAAGGAGATATCTGCTCAAAACTTTCTGTGCAGGTGCAGACAGTGGCACCCGACATGCCTGCGTTGTCGTTTTCCGCCGGGCACTCTTTGGGCCGGAGCAGCACGCAGAAACACCTAGATTGAAGATAAGCTCCTTTTGTCATTGACCGCGACGAACATAGAAGATGCACAAACTTCTTGCAATTCCGGCCGAATGGAAGGAGATATCTGCTCAAAACTTTCTGTGCAGGTGTAGACAGTGGCACCCGACATGCCTGCGTTGTCGTTTTCCGCCGGGCACTCTTTGGGCCGGCGCAGCACGCAGAAACACCTAGATTGAAGATAAGCGCCTTTTTGTCATTGACCGCGACCTACATTGAAGATGCACAATCTTCTTTCAATTCCGGCCGAACGGAAGGAGATATCTGCTCAAAACATTCTGTGCAGGTGCAGACAGTGGCACCCGACATGCCTGCGTTGTCGTTTTCCGCCGGGCAGTCTTTGGGCCGGCGCAGAACGCAGAAACACCTAGATTGAAGATAAGCGCCTTTTTGTCATTGACCGCGACCTACATTGAAGATGCACAATCTTCTTTCAATTCCCTCCGAACGGAAGGAGATATCTGCTCAAAACTTTCTGTGCAGGTGCAGACAGTGGCACTCGACATGCCTGCGTTGTCGTTTTCCGCCGGGCACTCTTTGGGCCGGCGCAGCACGCAGAAACACCTAGATTGAAGATAAGCGCCTTTTGCCATTGACCGCGACGAAAATAGAAGATGCACAAACGTCTTGCAATTCCGGCCGAATGGAAGGAGATATCTGCTCAAAACTTTCTGTGCAGGTGCAGACAGTGGCACCCGACATGCCTGCGTTGTCGTTTTCCGCCGGGCACTCTTTGGGCCGGAGCAGCATGCAGAAACACCTAGATTGAAGATAAGCGCCTTTTTGTCATTGACCGCGACCTACATTGAAGATGCACAATCTTCTTTCAATTCCGGCCGAACGGAAGGAGATATCTGCTCAAAACATTCTGTGCAGGTGCAGACAGTGGCACCCGACATGCCTGCGTTGTCGTTTTCCGCCGCGCACTCTTTGAGCCGGAGCAGCACGCAGAAACACCTACATTGAAGATAAGCGCCTTTTGCCATTGACCGCGACAAACATAGAAGATGCACAATCTTCTTTCAATTACGGCCGAACGGAAGGAGATATCTGCTCAAAACTTTCTGTGCAGGTGCAGACAGTGGCACCCGACATGCCTGCGTTGTCGTTTTCCGCCGGGCACTCTTTGGGCCGGCGCAGCACGCAGAAACACCTAGATTGAAGATAAGCGCCTTTTTGTTATTGACCGCGACCTACATTGAAGATGCACAATCTTCTTTCAATTCCGGCCGAACGGAAGGAGATATCTGCTCAAATCTTTCTGTGCAGGTGCAGACAGTGGCACCCGACATGCATGCGTTGTCGTTTTCCGCCGGGCACTCTTTGGGCCGGAGCAGCACGCAGAAACACCTAGATTGAAGATAAGCGCCTTTTGTCATTGACCGCGACGAACATAGAAGATGCACAAACTTCTTGCAATTCCGGCCGAATGGAAGGAGATATCTGCTCAAAACTTTCTGTGCAGGTGCTGACAGTGGCACCCGACATGCCTGCGTTGTCGTTTTCCGCCGGGCACTCTTTGGACCGGCGCAGCACGCAGAAACACCTAGATTGAAGATAAGCGCCTTTTGCCATTGACCGCGACGAACATAGAAGATGCACAAACTTCTTGCAATTCCGGCCGAAAGGAAGGAGATATCTGCTCAAAATTTTCTGTGCAGGTGCAGACAGTGACACCGGACATGCCTGCGTTGTCGTTTTCAGTCGGGCACTCTTTGGGCCGGCGCCGAACGCAGAAACACCTAGATTGCAGATAAGGGCTTTTTGACATTGACCGCGACGAACATAGAAGATGCACAAACTTCTTGCAATTCCGGCCGAACGAAAGAAGAGATCTGCTCAAAACTTTCTGTGCAGGTGCAGACAGTGGCACCCGACATTCCTGCGTTGTCGTTTTCCGCCGGGCACTCTTTGGGCCGGCGCAGCATGCAGAAACACCTAAATTGAAGATAAGCGCCTTTTGCCATTGACCGCGACGAACATAGAAGATGCACAAACGTCTTGCAATTCCGGCCGAATGGAAGGAGATATCTGCTCAAACTTTTCTGTGCAGGTGGAGACAGTGGCACCCGACATGCCTGCGTTGTCGTTTTCAGCCGGGCACTCTTTGGGCCGGCGCAGCACGCAGAAACACCTAGATTGCAGGTAAGGGCTTTTTGACATTGACCGCGACCAATATTGAAGATGCACAAACGTCTTGCAATTCCGGCCGAACGAAAGAAGATATCTGCTCAAACCTTTCTGTGCAGGTGCAGACAGTGGCACCCGACATGGCTGCGTTGTCGTTTTCCGCCGGGCAGTCTTGGGGCCGGCGCAGCACGCAGAAACACCTAGATTGAAGATAAGCGCCTTTTTGTCATTGACCTCGACCTACATTGAAGATGCACAATCTTCTTTCAATTCCGGCCGAACGGAAGGAGATATCTGCTCAAAACTTTCTGTGCAGGTGCAGACAGTGGCACTCGACATGCCTGCGTTGTCGTTTTCCGCCGGGCACTCTTTGGGCCGGCGCAGCACGCAGAAACACCTAGATTGAAGATAAGCGCCTTTTGCCATTGACCGCGACGAACATAGAAGATGCACAAACGTCTTGCAATTCCGGCCGAATGGAAGGAGATATCTGCTCAAAACTTTCTGTGCAGGTGCAGACAGTGGCACCCGACATGCCTGCGTTGTCGTTTTCCGCCGGGCACTCTTTGGGCCGGAGCAGCACGCAGAAACACCTAGATTGAAGATAAGCGCCTTTTGCCATTGACCGCGACGAACATAGAAGATGCACAAACGTCTTGCAATTCCGGACGAATGGAAGGTGATATCTGCTCAAACCTTTCTGTGCAGGTGCAGACAGTGGCACCCGACATGCCTGCATTGTCGTTTTCAGCCGGGCACTCTTTGGGCCGGCGCAGCACGCAGAAACACCTAGATTGCAGATAAGGGCTTTTTGACATTGACCGCGACCAATATTGAAGATGCACGAACGTCTTGCAATTCCGGCCGAACGAAAGAAGATATCTGCTTAAAACTTTCTGTGCAGGTGCAGACAGTGGCACCCGACATGCCTGCGTTGTCGTTTTCCGCCGGGCACTCTTTGGGCCGGAGCAGCACGCAGAAACACCTAGATTGAAGATAAGCTCCTTTTGTCATTGACCGCGACGAACATAGAAGATGCACAAACTTCTTGCAATTCCGGCCGAATGGAAGGAGATATCTGCTCAAAACTTTCTGTGCAGGTGTAGACAGTGGCACCCGACATGCCTGCGTTGTCGTTTTCCGCCGGGCACTCTTTGGGCCGGCGCAGCACGCAGAAACACCTAGATTGAAGATAAGCGCCTTTTTGTCATTGACCGCGACCTACATTGAAGATGCACAATCTTCTTTCAATTCCGGCCGAACGGAAGGAGATATCTGCTCAAAACTTTCTGTGCAGGTGCAGACAGTGGCACCCGACATGCCTGCGTTGTCGTTTTCCGCCGGGCACTCTTTGGGCCGGCGCAGCACGCAGAAACACCTAGATTGAAGATAAGCGCCTTTTGCCACTGACCGCGACGAACATAGAAGATGCACAAACGTCTTGCAATTCCGGCCGAATGGAAGGAGATATCTGCTCAAAACTTTCTGTGCAGGTGTAGACAGTGGCACCCGACATGCCTGCGTTGTCGTTTTCCGCCGGGCACTCTTTGGGCCGGCGCAGCACGCAGAAACACCTAGATTGAAGATAAGCGCCTTTTTGTCATTGACCGCGACCTACATTGAAGATGCACAATCTTCTTTCAATTCCGGCCGAACGGAAGGAGATATCTGCTCAAAACGTTCTGTGCAGGTGCAGACAGTGGCACCCGACATGCCTGCGTTGTCGTTTTCCGCCGGGCACTCTTTGAGCCGGAGCAGCACGCAGAAACACCTACATTGAAGATAAGCGCCTTTTGCCATTGACCGCGACAAACATAGAAGATGCACAATCTTCTTTCAATTACGGCCGAACGGAAGGAGATATCTGCTCAAAACTTTCTGTGCAGGTGCAGACAGTGGCACCCGACTTGCCTGCGTTGTCGTTTTCCGCCGGGCACTCTTTGGGCCGGCCCAGCACGCAGAAACACCTAGATTGAAGATAAGCGCCTTTTTGTTATTGACCGCGACCTACATTGAAGATGCACAATCTTCTTTCAATTCCGGCCGAACGGAAGGAGATATCTGCTCAAAACTTTCTGTGCAGGTGCAGACAGTGGCACCCGACATGCCTGCGTTGTCGTTTTCCGCCGGGCACTCTTTGGGCCGGCGCAGCACGCAGAAACACCTAGATTGAAGATAAGCGCCTTTTTGTTATTGACCGCGACCTACATTGAAGATGCACAATCTTCTTTCAATTCCGGCCGAACGGAAGGAGATATCTGCTCAAAACTTTCTGTGCAGGTGCAGACAGTGGCACTCGACATGCCTGCGTTGTCGTTTTCCGCCGGGCACTCTTTGGGCCGGCGCAGCACGCAGAAACACCTAGATTGAAGATAAGCGCCTTTTGCCATTGACCGCGACGAACATAGAAGATGCACAAACGTCTTGCAATTCCGGCCGAATGGAAGGAGATATCTGCTCAAAACTTTCTGTGCAGATGCAGACAGTGGCACCCGACATGCCTGCATTGTCGTTTTCAGCCGGGCACTCTTTGGGCCGGCGCAGCACGCAGAAACACCTAGATTGCAGATAAGGGCTTTTTGACATTGACCGCCACCAATATTGAAGATGCACGAACGTCTTGCAATTCCGGCCGAACGAAAGAAGATATCTGCTTAAAACTTTCTGTGCAGGTGCAGACAGTGGCACCCGACATGCCTGCGTTGTCGTTTTCCGCCGGGCACTCTTTGGGCCGGAGCAGCACGCAGAAACACCTAGATTGAAGATAAGCTCCTTTTGTCATTGACCGCGACGAACATAGAAGATGCACAATCTTCTTGCAATTCCGGCCGAATGGAAGGAGATATCTGCTCAAAACTTTCTGTGCAGGTGCAGACAGTGGCACCCGACATGCCTGCGTTGTCGTTTTCCGCCGGGCACTCTTTGGGCCGGAGCAGCACACAGAAACACCTAGATTGAAGATAAGCGCCTTTTTGTCATTGACCGCGACCTACATTGCAGATGCACAAACGTCTTGCAATTCCGGCCGAACGAAAGAAGATATCTGCTCAAAACATACTGTGCAGGTGCAGACAGTGGCACCCGACATGCCTGCGTTGTCGTTTTCCGCCGGGCACTCTTTGGGCCGGCGCAGCACGCAGAAACACCTAGATTGAAGATAAGCGCCTTTTTGTCATTGACCGCGACCTACATTGAAGATGCACAATCTTCTTTCAATTCCGGCCGAACAGAAGGAGATATCTGCTCAAAACTTTCTGTGCAGGTGCAGACAGTGGCACTCGACATGCCTGCGTTGTCGTTATCCGCCGGGCACTCTTTGGGCCGGCGCAGCACGCAGAAACACCTAGATTGAAGATAAGCGCCTTTTGCCATTGACCGCGACGAAAATAGAAGATGCACAAACGTCTTGCAATTCCGGCCGAATGGAAGGAGATATCTGCTCAAAACTTTCTGTGCAGGTGCAGACAGTGGCACCCGACATGCCTGCGTTGTCGTTTTCCGCCGGGCACTCTTTGGGCCGGAGCAGCACGCAGAAACACCTAGATTGAAGATAAGCGCCTTTTTGTCATTGACCGCGACCTACATTGCAGATGCACAAACGTCTTGCAATTCCGGCCGAACGAAAGGAGATATCTGCTCAAAACATACTGTGCAGGTGCAGACAGTGGCACCCGACATGCCTGCGTTGTCGTTTTCCGCCGGGCACTCTTTGGGCCGGCGCAGCACGCAGAAACACCTAGATTGAAGATAAGCGCCTTTTTGTCATTGACCGCGACCTACATTGAAGATGCACAATCTTCTTTCAATTCCGGCCGAACGGAAGGAGATATCTGCTCAAAACTTTCTGTGCAGGTGCAGACAGTGGCACCCGACATGCCTGCGTTGTCGTTTTCCGCCGGGCACTCTTTGGGCCGGCGCAGCACGCAGAAACACCTAGATTGAAGATAAGCGCCTTTTTGTCATTGACCGCGACCTACATTGCAGATGCACAAACGTCTTTCAATTACGGCCGAACGAAAGGAGATATCTGCTCAAAACATACTGTGCAGGTGCAGACAGTGGCACCCGACATGCCTGCGTTGTCGTTATCCGCCGGGCACTCTTTGGGCCGGCGCAGCACGCAGAAACACCTAGATTGAAGATAAGCGCCTTTTGCCATTGACCGCGACGAAAATAGAAGATGCACAAACGTCTTGCAATTCCGGCCGAATGGAAGGAGATATCTGCTCAAAACTTTCTGTGCAGGTGCAGACAGTGGCACCCGACATGCCTGCGTTGTCGTTTTCCGCCGGGCACTCTTTGGGCCGGAGCAGCACGCAGAAACACCTAGATTGAAGATAAGCGCCTTTTTGTCATTGACCGCGACCTACATTGCAGATGCACAAACGTCTTGCAATTCCGGCCGAACGAAAGGAGATATCTGCTCAAAACATACTGTGCAGGTGCAGACAGTGGCACCCGACATGCCTGCGTTGTCGTTTTCCGCCGGGCACTCTTTGGGCCGGCGCAGCACGCAGAAACACCTAGATTGAAGATAAGCGCCTTTTTGTCATTGACCGCGACCTACATTGAAGATGCACAATCTTCTTTCAATTCCGGCCGAACGGAAGGAGATATCTGCTCAAAACATTCTGTGCAGGTGCAGACAGTGGCACCCGACATGCCTGCGTTGTCGTTTTCCGCCGGGCACTCTTTGAGCCGGAGCAGCACGCAGAAACACCTACATTGAAGATAAGCGCCTTTTGCCATTGACCGCGACAAACATAGAAGATGCACAATCTTCTTTCAATTACGGCCGAACGGAAGGAGATATCTGCTCAAAACTTTCTGTGCAGGTGTAGACAGTGGCACCCGACATGCCTGCGTTGTCGTTTTCCGCCGGGCACTCTTTGGGCCGGCGCAGCACGCAGAAACACCTAGATTGAAGATAAGCGCCTTTTTGTCATTGACCGCGACCTACATTGAAGATGCACAATCTTCTTTCAATTCCGGCCGAACGGAAGGAGATATCTGCTCAAAACATTCTGTGCAGGTGCAGACAGTGGCACCCGACATGCCTGCGTTGTCGTTTTCCGCCGGGCACTCTTTGAGCCGGAGCAGCACGCAGAAACACCTACATTGAAGATAAGCGCCTTTTGCCATTGACCGCGACAAACATAGAAGATGCACAATCTTCTTTCAATTACGGCCGAACGGAAGGAGATATCTGCTCAAAACTTTCTGTGCAGGTGCAGACAGTGGCACCCGACATGCCTGCGTTGTCGTTTTCCGCCGGGCACTCTTTGGGCCGGCGCAGCACGCAGAAACACCTAGATTGAAGATAAGCGCCTTTTTGTTATTGACCGCGACCTACATTGAAGATGCACAATCTTCTTTCAATTCCGGCCGAACGGAAGGAGATATCTGCTCAAAACTTTCTGTGCAGGTGCAGACAGTGGCACTCGACATGCCTGCGTTGTCGTTTTCCGCCGGGCACTCTTTGGGCCGGCGCAGCACGCAGAAACACCTAGATTGAAGATAAGCGCCTTTTGCCATTGACCGCGACGAACATAGAAGATGCACAAACGTCTTGCAATTCCGGCCGAATGGAAGGAGATATCTGCTCAAAACTTTCTGTGCAGGTGCAGACAGTGGCACCCGACATGCCTGCGTTGTCGTTTTCCGCCGGGCACTCTTTGGGCCGGAGCAGCAAGCAGAAACACCTAGATTGAAGATAAGCGCCTTTTGCCATTGACCGCGACGAACATAGAAGATGCACAAACGTCTTGCAATTCCGGCCGAATGGAAGGAGATATCTGCTCAAACCTTTCTGTGCAGGTGCAGACAGTGGCACCCGACATGCCTGCGTTGTCGTTTTCCGCCGGGCACTCTTTGGGCCGGAGCAGCACGCAGAAACACCTAGATTGAAGATAAGCTCCTTTTGTCATTGACCGCGACGAACATAGAAGATGCACAAACTTCTTGCAATTCCGGCCGAATGGAAGGAGATATCTGCTCAAAACTTTCTGTGCAGGTGTAGACAGTGGCACCCGACATGCCTGCGTTGTCGTTTTCCGCCGGGCATTCTTTGGGCCGGCGCAGCACGCAGAAACACCTAGATTGAAGATAAGCGCCTTTTTGTCATTGACCGCGACCTACATTGAAGATGCACAATCTTCTTTCAATTACGGCCGAACGGAAGGAGATATTTGCTCAAAACATTCTGTGCAGGTGCAGACAGTGGCACCCGACATGCCTGCGTTGTCGTTTTCCGCCGGGCAGTCTTTGGGCCGGCGCAGCACGCAGAAACACCTAGATTGAAGATAAGCGCCTTTTTGTCATTGACCGCGACCTACATTGAAGATGCACAATATTCTTTCAATTCCGGCCGAACGGAAGGAGATATCTGCTCAAAACTTTCTGTGCAGGTGCAGACAGTGGCACTCGACATGCCTGCGTTGTCGTTTTCCGCCGGGCACTCTTTGGGCCGGCGCAGCACGCAGAAACACCTAGATTGAAGATAAGCGCCTTTTGCCATTGACCGCGACGAAAATAGAAGATGCACAAACGTCTTGCAATTCCGGCCGAATGGAAGGAGATATCTGCTCAAAACTTTCTGTGCAGGTGCAGACAGTGGCACCCGACATGCCTGCGTTGTCGTTTTCCGCCGGGCACTCTTTGGGCCGGAGCAGCACGCAGAAACACCTAGATTGAAGATAAGCTCCTTTTGTCATTGACCGCGACGAACATAGAAGATGCACAAACTTCTTGCAATTCCGGCCGAATGGAAGGAGATATCTGCTCAAAACTTTCTGTGCAGGTGTAGACAGTGGCACCCGACATGCCTGCGTTGTCGTTTTCCGCCGGGCACTCTTTGGGCCGGCGCAGCACGCAGAAACACCTAGATTGAAGATAAGCGCCTTTTTGTCTTTGACCGCGACCTACATTGAAGATGCACAATCTTCTTTCAATTCCGGCCGAACGGAAGGAGATATCTGCTCAAAACATTCTGTGCAGGTGCAGAC